>NC_054535.1:76059785-76217285 GCF_017654505.1 Polyodon spathula
AGTACAATTAGACACAACAAACAAATAAAACACTCACAGTACGTTTTTAGTTCTCCTTTAGCTGTTCGCTCTTAACCATAACAAAGGCACAGATCACCTAGCCACGCCCTTCTGCACCGTCAGTCATACCCCTCGGTTAGTGAGTGCAACCGTTTCTCCTCCAATCCGTGGTTGTCACATTGCTTCCCTTCTGGGGCGATGACTTGGTGTACCGTAGCTCCGGCCACCTCTAGATGCCTGACTTCCACCTTTCCCTGGAATAAACTGTCAGACCATGCAGTCCGGGGCACTCTGTTGTCTTTACACAGCACCCTCACAGGCTGGGAGGGAGATTTATACCCAAGATCCATTATTTCTCTGCTTTAGATCATTGTTGTGTTGGAACATCCAGTTGCGCTTTAAACCAAGTTTTGTAGCGGAGGGTTTCAGATAATTGGCCAATATCTTTTGGTATGCCATGGAATCCATTTTACCATGTATTGGAACTACATTTCCCATGCCATTAGAGGAAAAACAGCCCCACAGAAGGATATTACCACTTCCATGCTTGACAGTAGGTATGGTGTTCTTTTTTTTGTACGCCTAACCATTGTACGACTTTCTCCAAATGCACCGACAATTAGTGTGACCAAATAGCTCAATTTTTTTTCCATCACTGCACAAAACTTTTGACCAGAACTCATATCCAGCCGATTTGAAAAATTCATGTTATTGTCCTTGTGACGTTTTCCTAAGAGTAGCTTTTTCCTTGGCCTAAGACAATTGAGACCATCACCATGCAATACTCGACCTATGGTTGAAATGGAAACCCCAGTCCCACTTGCAGTCAATTTACTTTAAATATCTTTCATAGTCAATCACAGATTATTATTAACCTTCCTCACAATTCTTCTACTTGTTCTTGGTGAAATAACCTTCTTTCTTCCAGACTGAGGGAGTGTTGTAACAGTACGATGAATCTTGTTGTTCTTGATAATAGAAACAATAGTTGAAAGTGGGACACTCAAATCATTGGATATATTTACATTTCCCCTAAAAGTATTGATGCTGGTAGATTTTAGTGCCCTACCACAGGAAATGTCAGAAGCAAAAGGAAAGTCATGTTGTCTGTGATCAACTGATCAAAGCTTTTACAGCTGGGGTGGTCATGGCACTCCGCTCACAAAGTATTCTTTATCTCAGGTACCAGTTTTTTTGTTATAAAAGACCTGGGCATCTGTTGCTTTTATTTAACATCTACAGAAACCAACGATACTTGCAAGTTTAACAGACAAGTCATTTAACATCAAGTATCACCATGCAAGTGCTGTAACTTTGATATGTAGTAGACTTTGATATTGATGTGATTTAGCCATCTGAAATGCCTTTGTAGCTATCTGATGGCTTGTATCAGATCTTTTGGGTCACACAGAAATAAGGTCATATTAAGATTAGCTTAAACTGTTTAATAATTCTCATTTAAATGATGTGCAAGATACAAGCTAATTTTCATCCCACTCAAAATCAGGAGTATCTATAAAGGCCAAGTAAATATAAAACAATAAAAAGCATTAAAAAGCCTTACTGAGGCAATACAGTATTTGCAAATGTAATCAACTGTTTCCCTGTCTGTCTGCCCTGCTAACTGGGTCAAAGTGCGTTGACTAAAAATAGCAAGCAAATCAAACCAACACCTCATCTAAAAGATAAAGCACCTATGTTGGACGTTTTCTACTTGATGAAAAAGATGTACTGTAGTGAAAATGAATACAGATGCTGGTGTATGTGGCGATATACCCAATTTAGACAGTAAAAGGTTCACAAAGTAATTACAAGATCATTTAGTCACTGTGGAAATTCTCCATTTATAACAAAACACAGATTCTGCAGGCACACCAGTCAACTCAATATGAATGCTTCCATTTGTTGCCATACAAAACCGATATAAAACTACAAGCAAGCAAGCTAAGACTTAGGTTTGGCTTTGAATGTTTTGCCTTTTAAATACATTTATATTGTCCCGTGCAATAAGTAAGTTTAATTTATTTATATAGTGCCTTTCATAGAACAGTATCTCAAAGTGCTTTACAAGTCAATAAAAACAGATAAAATACAATAAAATGAATTAAAACAATTTAGAAAAACATGAACATGAAAAAGATACAGCTGCTGTAGCTTCGATATGAAGGGGTGAAATGGAGGAGTTAACTAATTTATCAATAGTGGAAAAGAGGACCCTGGGATTATCTCTATTTGAAAGAGTCAGGCTTCTCTCAAAGCGTTACTGTACTCTAGCCCATGCTGTTTCCAGATATCAGAATGAATATACAATGTTGTAGTCCTCCATCTGCATTCTAGTTACTGACCTTCCCTTTTCTTTCAGCGTAGATCAGCAATTACCCACGGTGAGGTTCATTTAGAATAAACTTTAGGAGTTCTAACTGGAGCCACTGTATCAAAAGTGTATCGAGTGAATCAACCTTTCAAGTGAAAGCGACGTAGCAGCAGTCAGCGGTGATAGCCTCAGTATATCAGAGACCCTGGATGCAGCTGATAAATTTAATTTTAATGTAATGCACTGCACTCTTAGTCTGTAAGGGCAACTTAATCTCAACAAGAACAGCCAAATTATCAGATATAGTAGGAGCTAATGTTGACAATTTTTGAACACCTAAGCCATGAGAAATTACTAAATGTAATGTACGGCCACGCTTGTGTAACATGCTGCGTGTAAATCAAGAGAATCTAAAAGCCTTAGGAATTCCAGATTCAAGATCAGATTCAACATCAACATGTACAATAAAATATCAAAGTGAAAGGACCCTACTGTGTTTAGCAGAAAGCGATGATAGGAAACTGGCAAATTCTGTCAGAAAAGATTAATTAAATTAAGATGGACAGTATATGACTATAATAAGAATAGGCAATTGCATATTTAACAATGAAGAATACCATTCATTATTTTCTTGTTTAATATTGTAATTTGTGTGATAAATAGTGGCAAGTCATCGACCGTCCATCCCAAGCTTCTATCACGGAAATGCTATCATCAGCACTGAGCCATGTTTCAGTTAAACACAAAATGTCATAGTTGTGATCATTAATAAAATTATTAATTAAAAAAAAAAAAAAAATTACTTGATAGAGATTAAGCATTAAAACAGAGATTAGTATTTGCGGCTGACAATGTTGGAGCATTAATATTTTGGAGATTATTAAGGGAAGCCCCTAAAGATCTGCATATAGGCATACAACGGGAGAATAACTTCTATTTTTTTAAGCAAATCAGTCTCAACTGTTTTTGTGTAGTCTGTGCCCAAACACAAAGCAAGGACTAATAAGCAGAAGTATAGATACCTTAATAAATAAAAACAGTGTTTTAAGATGTGCAGTACAGTTCCAGTATATATCAAAATGACTTTATACAATGTATTTATTCTGTTGTCTGTCCCCTGTTGGTTTGGGCTTTCAAACAGGTATTACGACATCACCTAACGATGTAAACAAGGTACAAATTGTCGGTAACTTGGATTTGTAAAGGGAACATAATACAGTATGCATCAGTAATTTCTTTGTCAATGGTGAACAGGTGTCATGGCTCAAACAAGCGGTACATTCTTCATCAGAAGACTGCAAGGTCAGTCTTGCTTTGCCAACCAGACCAATAAAACAGAACAAGCAAAGATGCAGCTGTTTTTGCAGGGCTAGAAATTGGAAATTCTCTAATTCTCTACTGCCAAGTGCATAAATGACTGCTGATTAGGAACAGGCACTGTTTAGCACTTGTCCAGGGAAAGCCTGGGGATCCTACAGCCCAGCCTCTCTCAGCAGATGCATTCTGCAGATGTATTCTACCAAGCTTGATCTGCTCAAATTAAAATGTTGTCAAATCTAATCTTCTATTTGCAAAACACATCCACCCATTACATGAATGTCAGCAAGCACCTGCACTTTAAGATGAAATGGCATGATTGCTGAAAAAGTTAACAAGGAACCAGTTACTCTTATTGTTCTTTATTATGTGACACTCTTACAATATTTAAAAGTACACACAATTAAACCAGTGAACTATTTACATCAGATCAAGGTATGACTTAAATATGTTTGTGGTACCATTTAGAACTATAAATGTGTCCCCATGTCAAAACACAAGTGAATTCACTCACTGAGTGATCTTGAGGTATACAGACATGCAAAGCCTACTGTACAAGATGGCTACCTGACAGTAATAAAAGGTCAAGGGCATACTAACAAATCCTCAAGGATGTAAATCATACCTATATTCTGTATTGTTTAAAGTCCATGAAACCAAAACTCCCAGAGCTAGTGATTCATTTCAAAACCCATAATGGAATGATTAAGACTTTAAATGGAAGGCTTAACATCTTGATAAAGTTCTAATGCTTTCAGAAAGGTTAATTCCATCTGGGGCCTCTGAACACTAGACCTTATAAATCTGGTCACTTATACAGTAAATGATCTATCAGCGGATGATAAGAGTTGGATTTCAGCTTTGACAGCTAGCTTATCTTCAATCTCAATTCAAGGATGACAGGAAGATATACTGATATACTTTATCAATGGTTAGGTCCAGAGTGAAGGTTAGCTTTTACCTTCATCTTCCTAACAGATTAGTATTCCAAAAATGACCAAAATACTTTACCAACATTAATCTACAAAAATTACAACTAATGAAAAACGTACAGGTATATGTTACTTTTAATTACAAGAAACAATAGTACTGTTTTTTATCTGTGCACCAGCTTCATTACCTACAGATAAAATTTAAGACCAATCCTATTACATTAGAAATAAATAATTTAACAATAACAACACTTTGTTGTTAAAGATTCTTGAGAAGGAGGCTGTAGAATAATGCTTAAAAAAAATCTGTCTGCAGTCTTCAAATTTGCTCATGATTGTGGAAAAATGGTACACAAAATCCACTGTATGCATCTTCTGATATTTTTTTGCAACCTGAAAAAGATTAGTTCATCACATTCATATGGTTAACTGTAGGTCTAACGACAGATTTAAAAAAAAAAAAAAAAAAAAAACACACACACACACACACAACACAATTAGATAAAATGACTTCAAAATGTTTCTACATACCACCAGATCAGGATCCTGCATCAGATTTAGGATGGCCTCATATAACAAGGGTCGTAATTCAGACTTGAATTTCACAGAAATCCATTGTCCAATCAGCCATATCACCCTGCGCCGGATAAGCTTGTAACTGCACATTGAAGAAGTAGAATAATAAAATGGATAAATAAATTGCAAACTGGGGGAGGGGCATTGGTTGTTTCACTCCACTCAGACCGCCAGCTTATTAAAAATCTTTGTATTACAATATGGAAACATTTGTATCACAGGGATAGTGGTACTAAGGATGCAACTTGTTTGGGCATTTATTGTCCATATTAACTCACATATTAATTATTATTCACATTGACTACTTGCTGTGATTGTGATGGAGAGATGACTGAGAAAGCTGCTTTAACTGGATCTTTAATTAAGACTATAAAGCAACTGATAGCAGTGGGATACAAAGTTACAGCACACAATGTTTCTACATTCATGTGTTAAACTGTCACACATAGCTGAAGTGTTGGATTACGGACACATTATTTAGTTTGCAGAGGAAAATCCATGCAACCATGTCCACTCCTGTCAAAGCTCCCATTTTTTGTTGTAGCTCCCACTAAATGGGACCCAAAGTAATTTAAGACATAAATCATATCAGTATTATCCCTGTGCTTGTCAGAGCTCCTTCCTAACTACTGATAAAAAACACAACGTATGATTCCCAGGGTAAGAGTGGTTCTAGTAAAAACAAGTGTGTCGTGAAGGTCAAATACTGTAGATATTGAGAGATTTTATATGTTGAGATATAGCTGGTGTCTGCATTCCTACACTGTACCACCTTAAGTCAGTGATTGTTTACAACAGACTAAAATTTTAAAAAAATTGTCAAGTTAATATATACTATAATATAAATCAATTATGAGAATTTCAGGAGGTGTTATATGACATCATAAACCACAAGAGCGATGGCGCAGAACTCTGAAATTAGTTTCTCAAAATGCACTTCAGCCCTTATGTTATTTTTTTTTTTATACTGCATAGATTTAAAAAATGATACATTATTTTGTTCAAGATATCTGTCAAAACTACACAGAATAGACGGTACCCAGAAATCTTTAAAAAGTCACCATGTACTGAGTCCACAAAAAAAAGCCAAGGCACGTAGCTCAAGGAAATTTTGCTCTATTAGGCAGCAGACCTGGGATAAATATTGTTGTATTTGATATTTTATTTGTAAACACCAACTATTTTAAATAGTTGAAATATTTAAATATATGCTTGAATAAATCAATTGTTTTAAATATTCAAATATTAATTGCACAAAGTCAAATATTATTTGAAAATATTTAAAGTTTTTGCAGAAAACAAATACTATTTAAAAACCACATGGTGGTTGAGGAGGATTTCTAATGAGGAAAATGCTAAACATGTTCAATTCAATAATTTCAAAACAGATCACTAAACCAGTGGTTAAAGATATTTCGTTGTTTTCAAATATTTACCCACTGAAATAAAATATTTAAATATTTCAATTAATTGATCAAATTAAATAAAATTGAAATAGAGCAGTTTCCAAAAGATAATTGAGTGTTTAACACGGACACGGCTTAACCTGCTTAGAATTCAGGATAATAATTAGGCTTCTGTATGTTACAGTTACTTATTAGTTTAAAATATTTCAATGCATTTCAACCACTTTACTCATATTTAAATATTTTCAAATAATAATTGCTTTCCACAAACAATATTTAAATATTTTCAAATAGTTACTTTCTGCACTCTATTTACTTATTTTCAAATAATAGTTCCTTTTCACAAACCATATTTATAACTACATTTATGTACAATCCCCAGCCTTACAGTTTGAAAACAGCCACTGGGTAAGCAATGCTGCTGACAGGAAACAGCAGCACAAGGAGAGAGTAGGCTTTGACAACAGCGGGCTGATGCAGCCCTGCCCACTACACAGACTGACGGGTTCACACTTACTGACGTCTTTTTTCATTACGCAGAATTTAACTTGCCAGGTGTGCATAAAGCTGGGCCACCAGTACTTCTTTTGGATTTCTGTGCCCTCCGATCTCAGTTAGATATGATTTTACCAGAGTCAAGTCAAATTTGGTTTCTTTAAAAGTGTTTTCATTTTTTTGTTGACTAAGTTTTTCGAGCATTGGTGTCGGCTAGGTGTTGAAAACGGGACAATGTGGTTGTTGCTAACCTTGATTGCCAGAGAAAGTCATATGGGTAAATGTGTGATATGACTAATGCCACAAATATAGCTACTATCCATGTAATATACATGATAAACTACATTGATTCCACATCACTGCCAAAGTTTAAAATCCAATCCAGTTAATAGAAACCTGGTCAGCAATATTTAAAATATTAAAACAGACTGACACCATTAGACAGCCTTGCAGAAGTAAAACAGGTAAATAATTCATAAGAGATATGCCAATGGTCTTATGAAATGCATAGATTTCCTTTCTTATTCTGAAAAGTATTTTACATAAATCTGATAACAGGGCCATCCAAAAATGTGACCAATACACACAAATAGTTAGTAAATTGTTTTTATGTGAAAGTTATTATGTTTGATTTCCATTACATGAGAGTAGAAGTTAAAACTTCATTCTGATTTGAACTCGGTTCTCGCCAAGATAAGCACCAACTAAGACGTACTGTAGCTTTACAGTAAACTAATGTGATCCATCTGCTGGGTAGTGCATTTCAAAAGTAAAGACTCAACCATGAGCACCAAGGCGCTTTCAAAAGAACTCCGGAACAAAGTTGTTGAAAGGCACAGATCAGGGGATGGGTATAAAAAAATATCAAAGGCCTTGAATATCCCTTGGAGCACGGTGAAGATGATTATTAAGAAGTGGAAAATGAACGACACCACCAAGACCCTGCCTAGATCAGGCCGTCCCTCCAAACTGGATGACCGAGCAAGAAGGAGACTCATCAAAGAGGTTACCAGGAGGCCAATGGCAACTTTGCAAGAGCTACAGGCTTTTATGACCAAGACCGGTCAAAGTGTGCATGTGACAACAATATCCGAAGCACTCCACAAATATGGCCTGGATGGTAGGATGGCAGGAAGGAAGCCATTACTCAAGAAAGCCCACCCTGAATCCTGTTTGAAGTATGAAAAAAAAAAGTAGCCATGTGGCAAAATGTTTTGTGGTCGGACGAAACTAAAATGGAACTTTCTGGCCTAAATGCAAAGAGCTATGTTTGGCGCAGGTCCAACACAGTGTATCACCCAAAGAACACCATCCCTACTGTGAAGCATGGTGGTGGCAGCATCATGTTATGGGGATGTTTCTTATCGGCAGGGACTGGGTCACTTGTCAGGATAGAAGAGAAAATGAATGGAGCAAAGTACAGAGAAGTCCTTGAGGATAACCTGCTGCCCTCTGCAAGAAAGCTGAAACTGGGACGAAAGTTCACCTTTCAGCATGACAACGACCCAAAGCACACAGCCAAAGCTACACTGGAGTGGCTAAGGAACAAAAAGGTAAACGTCCTTGAGTGGCCCAATCAGAGCCCCGACCTAAATCCAATCGAAAACTTGACAGAGCGTGAACAGTTTTGTAAAGGAGAATGGTCAAATATTGCCAACATAAATAATGCCTAAAAATCAACAGATCAAAAATTTTAATCGAGCGACAGCTCTAGCCTTGAGTATGGTGTGCAGATAAGTGGAAAAAAAATCATCATTTAAATGCAAGAAACTCTGAGGCACTGACACAACAAAATGTGAAAAAAGTTCAAGGGGGAGTGGACTTTCTATAGTCACTGTATGTAGGGCTACTGATTTTCCATGATCGCGGAATCATGGAATTAGGCACTGGGAACGGAATTGGCACTTTGAGAAGGGAATTCTGCTTTGCAATTGCACCTTTTATATCTTTTACACTGTTATTCTCCTATTAAAAAAATGGATTGTTTTGAAAACTACACTACCCAGAAGCCCATCGATGACGCTTGTATAAAACGTTTTTGTATGTTTATTTGGATTATTGGATAACGAGAAAACAGGTGGTTTTGTGGGCGTTACACTGATGGACTGTCTGTCTCTGCTACAGTACTGCCTGCGTAGAGTTGTTTAAAAAAGCAACTAGCTGTTTTGTGAGAGTTCTACTCTGTGGAATAATTTTGCAGTTTTATATACAGAAAATATACAGAAAAGTGAAAAAAAAACATCGTCAAACCCCCTCCCCCTCGATTAAAAAAACTTGATTGAATGTATTAATTTATTTAGTTATTAAATCGCAAATCCGTTACTCTGTCACCGGCACAACACAAGGAAACAACACGGTGGTTGAAGTGAAACCTTTAGTTTTATAACTTATTATTTCTAATTTATTATTAACTCCTTAATACTACATACTATTTTTTGTTTTTTGTACTCATGTTGCCATAACATGTCTCGCTCTACTCTAGCTACTGTAGTAAGAACAGAAAATGGTGAAAATTGTAGATTCAACAATGAGTGGAGCAATACTTATTTATTTATTGTGCAATGAATGTGGCAGTAGGAATACAATATGAAAAGGCATTCTGAAACCAAACCAGGATCTTTCAGAAATACGTATCCAGAGGGTAAAGTAGTAAGAAGTTCAAAAGTAGAAGTGCTGATCTCTTCTTAAGTCATACTATTAATAAGTCACATACCTTTTAAAATGTTTGAAATAGTACGCCATTAAATTCTCACACTTCTATTATTAAAGTACTATTCACATGGTAAAATGTGCAAGTCTGGTTCAATATATGAACATTAAGTTAAATGTGCAGAGAAAAATACTCTAGCCTGCCTACTCCTAACTTTTTTTTCAAATCTGGCCCCCTTAAATTAAAAAAAAAAAAAAAAAAAAAAAACTAGTTGAAGAGCCCTGCTCTAATTAAGGCAGCTCTGTCTGTCCAGGGTATACGAGAAACACATGCAAGCAGCTTTACAGCAAGTACAGAATAAAACAGTCTGCGTTGTTGAAGGTGAAAACTACAGACTACATATTATACCTGATCACTGGAAAAAATAAGACTGTATTACTAATTTTTTCAATGCAACATGCATCTTTTTCTCAAGATGCTGTGCCCCCTGGCCCCAACCTAGTAGATCAAATGTACAGTTTCACCAGGGTTAGAAACTAACAAAATTGTGGTACTAGTCCGAAGGATTAGCACCTTTTGAAACTTGCTATTCCTGATGTAAAGTTCCGGAGCCGGAATCAACAACAGCTTTTGGGGCACCTAAAATATTAGGCTAAAAATTTAATTTTTCTTAAATACGAATACATTAGTTAAGCAATCACCACTTAAATCTATATAGGTTTTAAATACTTTAATATTTTACACCGATTAAAGATCTACCTACCAAATAAGTTTTTATGTTCAAGCAATTGGACTTTTTCAAAATAAATATGCATAACTGAAAAAAGAAATGTGAGGAAATGGACGTGTTTATACTATTTTGATGTCTAAAAATTACATTTTATACCAAAAGTTCACAGTTAAACCATGGCGATGAATAAATTAATAGCGTAAGTAATCACACTGATAAAATTTAATGAAAAGCTGATGCATTTTTCAAAATAATGGAAACTTTGGCATGACAAGGGGAGATCAATAGAGGTTTCAGTTCTGAATAAGCTTTACAAATGAATGTTTGTACGACACTGAAACACCTAGTTAGAAAATGTACTTTACCTGTGCTTTAAGCCAGTTTTTATACGAGGACAAACAAGATATTTTGTAAGCAAACAGTCTGAGTAGGTAAAATGCTAAAGTATGACTTATGGGAATTACTCCATGCCAAAATAATTAAATAAATTAAAACATAAACAGTTTAGTTTGTTACCTATTATGACTGACATGAAGTTCAGCCAAAAGCTGGTTCTTGAACCACTGATCGAAGTCCACATTGTCAAACAGTTCATAAGCTGCCAGTCCCACTGCATTATAAACTGATGGGGAAAATTTACATTAACATAATTATTAAAAAATTAAATTAAAATGCATTACTTAAAATCTCCCTGCATGACTACACTTTGATTAGACTGTTGTGAGTTATAATTAATGAAAACTACAACGACAACAATAGTTGAGGGAAATACCAGATATACGCTTATTAATACTCTCAAGGTCATAAAATGGATTCTGGTGAAATCTGGTAGAGTAATTATAAAGCGTACATGATTTATCATGACAAGTGACCATAAAAACACTTTAAAAACCCTAAATGTACAAAACCAACAGATAACATGATTTGTGAAATTACAACTTTAAGAAACATAATATGCCTAAATAAATGCCTTAACTGACATCCACATACCAAAAAATACACAGAAATCTTGCACATACACACCAATTAAAAAAACATGTATGAAAACAAAATACAAGTAAACTGTACCAGCATCTTTAATCAGCAGATGAGCAGAATCCTCCACATTAGTTGGTCCTGGAATGGACAATAAAACAGAGTTCCATTTACAGTGTTATGCAAAAAGGCTTCATTTTAAGTGCCCAAAAATGTAATATTTCAGATACAGCCCTGAAATATGAAGTGGATTATTATCTTGCTTCTTTAAAAGTCACCATGCAGAAAGTCCCTATTTCTCTAATATCTTCCATTTATAAACTCAAAGCATCCAATTTGTATTTTTAAATGAAGTTGTAATTTTATTAAGGCATACACCAAAACCTCATTAGAGATCAAAGATGTAGTCCCTTGGTCAATTTGGAACATAAATTACACGTTGGAAGCAATAGAATCCGCATGGGAGGAGATGGGCAGAATCGGTTTATTCTACGCAATGACTGGTCTGTATCACTGATACAGCCTGAGATTAACAATACGACACTGATCAGGTTAGAGTCTTATTTGTACCCTTCGGAAGTACACATTTCAGTTTGCGGATATTTAGCGCCTGTTTTTATTTGGGAGGTATCAGAATTGGTCCCAAA
Organism: Polyodon spathula; assembly: GCF_017654505.1. NCBI lineage: Eukaryota > Metazoa > Chordata > Actinopteri > Acipenseriformes > Polyodontidae > Polyodon > Polyodon spathula. The sequence goes on from NC_054535.1 coordinate 76,071,828, forward strand.
GTGTATGCTTATTTATAAAAGGGTATAAAAAAACAAAACAATAGGAAGCAAAATAAAAACTTATAGTAGAATTGGGTCCAATTTCCCCTTCTCATTAATCCTGTACTCATACTCATCCCTCTACTCGAACACGTTTCCAAGAGTCAATGGCTTTGAATCAATGCAATTATAAACCTAATTGGTTGCGATAAGTTAATCAAAACACTTTCTATTAAAAAATGTAATCATCCAAATGTCAGTGACCAAGTTCTCTAAGAAAGCAAACCATAAGAATAAAAAAGGAAATTATTTGAGAGCTACTTTTTAACTGGAGTGGAATATAAGAACATTTGAGGGTATGTGCTTATCAGCTTTGTTTATTTCCCCGTTTGTTTACTTTTTTTATTTTGTAAAGCCAGATGAACAGATCCATACAAAAAAGTGTGCTTTTACATTCCTGTTTTCAAACATCAGCGCAATAGACATCCATTAAATACAAATTTAAAAAAAACAAATACCACCTACCATGCAAATTTTGAACCATCTCTAAAAGAACAGGAGTCAGCGTCTGACTATAATTGTGGAAAATGTCCAAAAACAGAACTTCTGTACTAGGCTGTTAAAAAAAAAAAAAGAAAAGAAAAAAAGACAAAAATAATTGTAAATATACATTTTGTAATAAGAGTAGTTATTTTTGGGAACTGGTATTCCAGGGAAAGGATTCCAGCAAAACTTAACTGGCATGTAGATTTTTAGATTTTTTACCTACATGCTGTGCCATACCTATTGTTTGCCGTGTTATGAATCACTACCTGTCCTGCCAAATTTTATCAACACACCTTCAGTTAAAAGGTAATCTCTTTAGCCTTTTGGAGACAGTGTTACCACGAGCAAAAATAGGTGACAGTATCAGTACCACCCAGCTGTGAACTAGCTACAAACCATATATTTTTTTTCTCTTAACTTACCCTGAGACTATACTTCCAGGAGTCCCCACCTGTCTCTTCAACAGCTAAAGAAGAAAACAGAATTTCAGGTGATAGTCAATTTTATTATCTAAACAAACCAATTTTACACACACCACCTGGTACTAGAAATGAAAAATCATAATGGAGCATCTACTGTACTGTGCAGTAAGGTGCCCTTTATTTAGCATGCAGAAACGTTTTCTTAATTTGTGCAATTCAAAAAGCAAGTCCATTTGTTAATAGACTTTTGTTAATAGTTTCAGGACAATGAATCACAAAATGCAATGTAGCAGAGCTATGACAGGTTAAAGGTTATGTTTACCTTTTGCAATGCTGACGCATTGTCATCTACTACACATGCTTACAGAAAACTTCACACCATATTTCTGTAACTGTGTGGATCTCCTGTCTTACTTATTGCAGCGTTGCCACAGCACCAGCTACTGACTGGAATGTACTTTGCGGCTGTATCTCTAACATTGAAAATTACACTTTACAACTCTTTTCTTGACTTTCCCTACAAAGCCATAAAAAAGTAAACATCTAGAAGGAGAAGGACAACAAAAACAGAATATATAATGAACTGCAATATCCATTTACTACACCAGTGAAACAAACTCTTTTAGGGATACTGCACTGCTATACAAGGCATTTCATAACTACTTCTCCCCCAATAAAAGACACCTTGTCCTCAGAAAAGCACAATGAAAGACCAATAAAACAACCTTTTGGATTACCGATCGTCTTATATTAAGCCACATTCTTCTTCACTAATTCATGACTAACTGCAATGCTTTTCTGAAACTGATTTTGTCTCTCAAAAGGGACCTTCTGTTAACCCTTATTGTATGGACATAAATTTGCCGAGACCTTTTAAGCAAGCATTCCACACAATAGAGCATGTTTAATTAAGGTTTTACTAAACACAGGCATTTGCATAGTTAATACTTCACTTATTCAAAAGACATTAGCCAAATTGATTTACCTATTTGTTTTAGGTAAAAAAAAAAAAAAAAAATTAAAAAAATTAAAAAAAATTCTAAGGTGTAACTGTGAAGGAAACTACAATTAAAGTAAGACAGTTAGGACTCAATGCGATCAAACAAGGACAAGTTGGTAAAGAAGTCTGGAAATCACGACGAAGAATCGCAGCTCCACCACTAAACAGGCAATGCTTAAGAAGCTGCTCACAGCAGGTGGCATTTAATTTCGCTTGGTCTTTAAACCAGTTTATAAAAAAAATTCAGGAGGATTCAACAGATTTTTGAAAAATGTCCATCTGCTCTGAGGCCTGTCTTTGAATGCTGTAGCTCATGGTATAAAGACAGATACTGTATTTGTGTCTCAACTGTTTGGGGCCTTGGTGCAAGATTGGTTCTAATGCTCACAGTATAGCTCCCTACGGGGAGAAGCAAACATCATAATCCCACTTGCAAAGTCTGTGCTTCGGCTCAATGCACAAAAGCATTATGCCTCGATGCATAACCCTTCTGCACTCTCACGATACCAGCTAAAGTTGTTGGATCTTGGGTCACATAGATATTGAGCTTTCAAAAGGGGTCCCCAGATACTACCAGCTACGATTGAATCATTTGGTGTGATGCCCACTTTAAACCAACAGAGCCAGACAAGTCTTACTTCTAGTTGAACACATCCTGTAACAAGTCTGATCAATTCAGATGACATTACTAGGGGCTTGATTGCTGAGACTGCTGGCACCTGTACATTTTGCTTCAATTATGTAAATGTTTACCAAAACTTTCAGGGTCCTCATCCCACATTGTGAGCTCCTCTTCTGTTAACAAGAAGAAGTGAGACACCAGTCTTCTACAAATCTCAGTCAGCGTTGGGTAGGTGAAGAATGCTGTTTTTATCTTGTAAGCTTCAAGAGTTTCTGGCTTGCTATCTGAAAAAAGGTACACCATTTTAATGAAGAGAAAGATAACTTAACAAAAAAAAACACAAAATTATAAAATAAAAAGCACTGTTGATGGAATCATACCCACATAAATCACAGCTTACCCAACTGTGTAACAATTTATTTCAAATTCAGAAGATGTAGAATTATCTAAATTATTAAAAAAAAAAAAAAAGACTAACATACTACAGTGCAGACCAATTTCTTTTTAGTGTTGTTTTCTTTTCATAACCAGGCCATTTATTAATAATTAAAACAGCTGTGATATTTAGATCAGCTTCCATTTAGATAGTGACTATAATCAAAATTAAAAGGCAGACATTTATTTATTATTTAGAATATAGTCTAAAATTGTACCAAATATGAAGCTACTGTACTCTAAACCAATCTGAAAAAACAATTTCAAATCCAATTTCAATATCACTTGTGCAGGTAGTGCGGATTTCCTTAACCGCATTCAATATCTCCGAAAGAGAGAGAGAGTTCGTAGGCGATCAGACATAAGCCAGTCTTTGGCTTTATTATGGATGTTTTCAGGTCCACATCAATATCAGTACTGTCGGTTACTTATGCCCTCTAGCGGCAAGATGAATTTCGTATGAGTAAACCATTGGAAGCATTTATATATGTGCCAAAAATGTTTGAGATTTTTTTTGATACGTGAAAAAAAATCGCAAAATAAAAGGCTCGCAAATATTTCTGGATTTACAGTACTGTCACAAAAAACTGTTTAACACTTAAGAGTTGCAGGAAAATTTATATATTGTAAAGCTTCAATGCTGTACTCTTTTGATGTAGCAATTTTCTTTCTGCATGCACCAATATTGTTAAGGCAATATAACAATTATTCAAAGAAGAACAGCTTAGTACAACGCTATGTAAAATGTCTTTTTTCACCAACACACCAATTTCTGGAGTCAATTTTCTTTCAAAATGACAGCAGGAAGTACTAATGCAAGAAATAAACACTGTATTTAAAGCAAAGACATTATTTTGGCAGCATCACCACTTGTGTACCAAGTCAAGAAATTGCTTTCCAATGTACCAATTAACTGTAGATGCATCCTGATAAGCTGTCTTTAAAACAAAGCCTGAGAAAAACAAGAATGTGTCAGCCAGAGGGGGTAAATCGAAGCAATGCAATGCATGGTTCTGCCTTAAAAGGTACCTTCAATATTCTTTGCAGGCTTGTAGGCATCATTTTTCACAATCATCTTGATCAGGTTCAAGCACTGGACTATGAACCGCTCGAATGTAATTCCGTCACCAGCCTCCGTGAAAACATAGCTGACAGCAAACTCCAGAGAACGTTGAATCAGGGGTATGAAAGGGTATGGGTGATACTCCAAAAAGTCTAAAAGCTGCATTTCAGAAAAAAAGAAACAAGAGATTATATGGTAACCTCCACCTCTGTACTATATGTACAGGATGATTATAAAGTAAATTTACCACATCAATGATATAGTCCGCTGAAGTGGTAAACTTACTTCCTAAATCATCTTGTACATTAAGTTGCCTATAAAAGCAACATCACCTGAATAAAACAGAAATCTACTGAGCCATCTAGGAGCAAAACAAGGAACCCATACCAGATGATGATAGGTGGTCAACAAGGTTGCCAAACAGACTGTTATAACTACTAGCATATAAATATGCTTAAATACACACATGCATTTACAAATGTACAGCAGACATTACATTTTACATGAAAAGTAGGATCCATTTTTTTTAAAAAGAACAATATTGTAAAAATGTACAAAATCCATTCATTCTCAGTGTGTATATATATGCCGTTTTGCAAACTTTAAGAGATTGTCCTTGTGACGTTTTCCTAGGAGTGGCTTCTTCCTTGGCCTGCGACCACTGAGACCTTCATCATGCAATACTCGACCTATGGTTGAAATGGAAACCCCAGTCCCACTTGCAGTCAATTTACTTTAAATATCTTTCATAGTCAAACATGGATTGTTATTGACCTTCCTCACAATTCTTCTACTTTCTTGGTGAAAGAAACTTCTCGCTTCCAGACTGAGGGAGGGTTGTAACAGTACCATGAATCTTGTAATTCTTGATAACAGAAACAATAGTTGAAATTGGGATACCCAAATGCTTGGACATATTTACATTTCCCCCAAAAGTATTGATGCAGGTAGATTTTAGTGCCCTGCCACAGGAAATGTCAGAAGCAATAGGAAAGTCATGTTGTCTGTGATCAACTGATCAAAGATTTTAGAGCTGGGATGAGTCATGGCACTCAGCTCACAAAGCATTCTCTCTCAGGTACTAGTTTTTTTATTATAAAAGACCTGGGCATCTGTTGCCTTTATTTAACATCTACAGAAACCAATAGTTTAAATGGGGATACTCAAATGCTTGTAAATCTTGTATCCTTCTTCAGCTTTATGACAACAAATAATTCCCCCCCCCCCCCCCCCCCCCCAAGGTATTCAGATAGCGCTTTACTTTTTCCCATATTGACTTGTTGGTAAAGACAGCAATCATCCTATGCCTAACCCTTTTATATTCTCCAAGAATGTTCACAAACAATGCAGCATTTTCTAGACTTTTCTAGAATTAAGTTCTGCGTTACCATATTGAAATTTCTAGCACCTTGTAGACAAGACAATTCTATCATAACATCAAAGGGTATGAATACTTTTATTTTTTTGCAAAAAAAATTGCCGAAATAAATAATTCCTCATCCACAAAAGCAAAACCTGTGCTAGAACAGACTTTTCCTAAAATTGACTTATTACTAAAAATTATATATTTCCATTTGGGTATGTACACTTCTGACGACAACTCACTGTAGGCTATGAAACAACAAATCCAATGTGATCTTTTGAACAGCTTCTACTGATTATTTTAATCTACCATTAAGCTGCCTTAAAATACCCCAGAAGGAAACATTTATAATCTAAACATGATAACGGTAAAATGATGACCGCAAAATCCAGTTTAAAACTGGGAAAGGATTAATCCATCATATTTTCTAATCCTACCATGGAGCTCAGTGTGTTTATTATGTCTAGGGCTCACTGCAGAGCACATTAAACCCTGACAAACAGTAAAGTTGCCTCAGCATAGCAACAGTGAGATATTACTTTCAAAAGCACATTCTTTGTCCACCACACCACCAGTCCAACAGAAGAAAAGGATTCATTTTCATTTCATCACATTTACTTCAGGTCAAAATGCACCAGAAACCATAAATCACTGTTATTTGTAATTTTGAAGTGCTGCTGTATTACAATACTGCCTATTTTAAATCGCTCAATATAATCCTAAAAAAAAAACCATAAGGCGTGACTAGTAACTAAATCAAACACGAATCATGGACAGATGGAGAAATTGTGCACTGCTACAGGAAGTCTAATGCGGTTATGTTTTACACCCAGTTCTCTTGCTAAGATAAGCAGAGAAATGCTTTATTACAAGTATGATAAGCATTTGCTCTACTGCATTATTTGTTTATTTTGTTGGTCACTTACAACTTTTGTATAAAGTAAAATGGTCTTCTCTAGCTTTTCTCTGCAGTTGCTGTCTGGGCCAACTTGTCTGCCTATAGGAAAGAAAAAAAAGGTTAATGTTATAAACTACATTCTTTCAGCACCAAAGCCTGGTTGAAAACAGAGAATATAATTGAGCAATCAGGCACGAGAGAGCATGGACTGTGTTGGATATTGTCACTTCTTGGTGTGTTGTTAGCCAGCAAGGAGAAATCTATAGATTCTAAACATTTATTAACATTTTGAGGTATAACCTTCCACAACAGAAAATGGTCCTTATGAACTTAAAATAATATTGAAGTAAAAAAAAAAAGTTTTTTTTTTTTTATCAAAGTCTTTATCAAATAAAAATTAACTATAAAAACCTTGCTTAGATGTGTTTCAGTATATTTGTATATTTAATTTTCAGAAAACCAGTCATTTAAGCATTTAACAGCCAACTTTGTTTGTTTTACGTATTAATTTCATTGAGGTTTTTTCTAACACGTCAATGGTACATTTCTGTACCTGTAAAGAGAGTGATTGCCCGGTAGTAAAGGAGAAGAGAGACAGTGAAGAAAGGCGAGATTTGAACGGTTAAGACATTGCGTGTAGGACTGTATATACTGTCGAAAAATGTAAAAATATCCAGTTATAAAATTAATGAAGTGTCAGTTTCACAAAACAACAGCTGATATCAATTAAAAAGGGGGGAATCAAACTGAATATCAGACAACAAAGCTACAGAAAATGACTGGTATGTACTAAAAATAACATACCAGAACAGAGTCTTGTTTAAAATAGCAAACTGATTCGTAGTGCAAATTAATAAAAACTGGAACATATGAAAACACCTTGATGTCTTCAGTATCTTCCATGAGAGCAGGTATTTTGACAGGTGTTTTCTTTGATTTTGCATGGCTCCGTGGTTAAGCACAGATGCAGTGATATACCTTTGTTCCTAAGTAGTTGCTAATCATGACATTGTACTGGATATTGTAATGGCTTGGAACACTGAAGGACCAAATCAGCATGCAGCATTCTAACACTCCATTTTATAAATCGGTTATTAAAATAAATAAATAAATAAATAAAGTTTGCAAATTCATTGGTCCCTATATAAAAAAAAACAAAGCATCCCCAGGGGAACGGCACATTGATTGGCTTTAACTCAAGGCACCAATCAAAAGGCATCAATCAATAATGAGGCACCAATCGAAAGATTTTTTTTGCCTATGGATGTTTCATCAAAACAGGACCTTCTGATCCAAGGTCTTCAAGGACATCCTTATGCACCAAGATGATAAAATCAACATTTAAAATGGCAGTGGTGCAAGCAAAATCAAATTTTAGGTAACACAGTTTGTACTGGTCAAAATTTCTGAATATCATCATATGCAGTAGCAAAGACGACCCAGATTCGCCCTTTAAATGCTCTGATTTTAAATACCTTTCAATTGTGACAGCTAAATATTTACTTCTTTATTATAAAAATGATGCAGAACTTTAGGTTATTATCATAACCCTGTTTCCCTGAAATTGAAATGTAACCATTACCTCATGGGTATTTAACCTTAAATACCGTCTAACCTGAAAAGATATATCAAAGCTGTACACACTGCCTAGGATGCAGTCTCGCCCACTGCCGAGGGCATAAAAAGACTGCCGACACAAGCATCTCCATAATTTTTCCTCTAAGACTGCTGCAAACATGGATGCAGCAACTTTGAAGGGTAATGGTTACATTTCTATTTCAGGGAACCAGAATTACGATATTACCGAACGCTCCTTATCAGGTACGAAATGTAACCATTACTTCATGGGTAGAAATACCAAAGCTGTCGCAAGGCAATATTGCAGCCCAACTGGAATGCTACAAGGCTTGACCAAGGCCACCTTGTGCATTACCACCAGGAGACCCAGTACAAGCAGCTATGGCTCAAAATTGAGGGAGAAACTCACCTCTATGTCTATTTGTAAGGGTTGACCCTGAGGCCACCCTTAATACTCTAATTCCAAAAAACAAGGGTTTTGTGGATCTACAACTTGTCTGTAGAACCTAGTAAAGGTATGGATAGTGGCCCACACCACTGCATTGCAAATGTCATTCACAGATGCACCCTGGAATAAAACCCATACAATTGTGTGGCAAAGTGGTTTGTAGTGCTCCGGTGTATAGGTGAGTTGAGGTGCTCCAACAAAGGACAAACACAAAGTCTACCGGTCAGGTTTCTTTTAATGCCCTTTTAAAACCGGGTTTCAAATAATAAAGCTGGCTCTACCCAGCAATGGGTATTGCCAGTGAAAACTGGACCCAAAATAATAAAGCTGGTTCTACCCAGCAATGGGTATTACCAGCTACAAAACAAAGGGGTTGCAGTCCCGAAATAATAAACACAAAAACACGTCTCCAAACTGGGTGCTCTGGTGCAGGTGCGGTGCTCTGAGTACTGGTGCTCGTGCGCGTTCAGGTCCGGGCTTCTTGCTGCAGCTCCAGCTTCGTATCAGCCGTCTGGCAAAACAAACACAATACTCCTCAATGAACCCACATTTCATTCAAGATTCCGTCCTTGTCTCCTCCCATTAACCACAACAAAGGAGCCGATTACGGCGTCGCGTCCCCCTAAAGTACCCTAAGCCCCGCCCCCTCCGATAGCTAGTTCAATCACGTCTCCTCCACTTCATGACTGAAACTTCGCTCACCGTACTAGGGCGATGACTCCAGGTACCGTAACGCCGCCCTCTTCCTGAATGGCCGGCTCCCGACTGTCCCCAGGATGAACTGCCCAACCATTCAGTAGGAAGCCCGCAGCTCCTGTTGTACAGTGCCCTCACTGGTCGAGAGGGAGATTTTTGATTCGGATTCACTCGCTCTCCGTCACAAATTGCCAAACCCCTGTTTCTGGAGGGGGCAAGTTGGCCAACTCATAGGCAGTTCTGCGTGAGTCTGCTCTCTATTTGAACAGCCTCAAGCTGATATAGCTGCCCAATAGACCATTAATGTAGTGGGGGATTTCCCCTCATCAAACAGGTCCTGCAAAATTGCAATCAATAGCCCCATTCGACAGACCCAGACGGCTCAATGCCGCCGTTCAGGTCCCAGACCCCGAACTACAGGCTTGATGGGTCAGAAGGCATAGGGTCTCCTGTGCCTGACTGAGCAGATCACGGCGCTTGGGCAGACTCCATGGCTGGCCGCTTAGGAGCTGTGGTGTGCCAATTCATCTACTGCCAGCGGGTCCCCATCTCCTATTATGGAGAGCCAGCAGGGACAGTGGGTTGATTCTTACGAGGCAAGAGAGCTATCTCTGATCCCCCGAACCTCTCCCAAATGAGGCTACCACCTCGGGGTTCGCCTCCACTCTGAGGCACTGTGACCCTCCTTGAGAACAGGTCAGCTGCCCAGGTTCTTGTGTACCCAGAGCAAAGCGTACAGGCCATGCGATGGAGACTGAGTGACCTGAGGCCACTGTTGTGGTTGACGGAAGCCACCACTGTTGCGTTGTCTACACGGACAAGCATAAACCGCCTGCTGTTCCAAACCATTATGTGCAGTGCCATTCTACACAGTGCCCCAGCCAAGGCTGGAAGCATTCATGGTGACAGCCTCCCTTTTTGGTGACATTGCCCAAAGCTATGCCAAGGCGCAGATGGGCAGGCTGTTTGCACCAAAACCTTAGACTAGTGGTGGCCAATACACCAAACACTCTGATCCATTTTGGTGGACCAAAACCAGAATGCTATGACTTACAATTATTAGCAGGATTTAATGTAATAGTGTCCAAAACAAAAGATATTTTCACATTTGAACCACGGGCTCCCAGTTAAAAATGCAGTCTTGCCTGCATCCTAACAAGACATGGATTTTTTTTTTTATTTTAGCATTGTCAAACTTTTAGCCACTGTTGGTTGAACTTGTACATTCTTTTGCAACTTACAACTGTGAACATGCTGCAACACAGCCCTTCTCAAAGTTTTGCTCATTTCATGTAAAGCAGCCGACATATCAGGATTTTGTTCATCGTGGTTTTCTTTGGAAACCTCTCCAATCACATGAAAATAATTTGTTATTTTCCACATCTTGGTTTGACACGTTTACAAACGGTCTGGAAATGAGTAGCCATCTCACTGATAAAACTGTGAAATTGGCAGGTATTGCATTTGCAGTTTTTAATGTGCAATTAACAGACATGAGATGTAAACACTGGTCAGTAGCAGGTCGGAATCAGACAAAACAGAGCAAACTGGTCCCCACCAGGCATGCATGCATGCCTGTAGGAAACTGCTGTCCAGCTTATCTATTCCTGGGTGTGTGGCTCTCCCTTGGCACAAAGCCATGGGGTGAGGACGCAACCACTTCTTCAAAAGACAGGATGATGGGGAAGAGCACTGTACAGGTGAGAGACTTGGAGCGCTCTGTAGAGCTGCAAGAGAAACGTTCTCCAAAGTACACTTGGAGAATGCACACAAAACCCACAGAAAATGCAGTTTACCAGTGCCTCCTTTGCATGCTGCTGCCTCAGGTAGGAAGAACATCTGCTTGTCCACAGGCACACTGTCCTTGCATACGTCACAGAGATAAAACCCAGTCATTATCCAACAGCAAGCTCCTATACAGAGTACCAGGCATAATGATGAACAATGCAAGGTACACTGAGCACGGTACACACAGTATGGTGCACGGAGCACGGTACAGTGCAAACTGTACAATGCAGAGCACAGTACACTACCGTTGCAGTAACTTTGTTCACTAAGAACGGTGGTACATCGAAGAAGCAATATACAGGGATGTCCATCTGTGCAGCTTCTGGCTTAACCAAATACAGCCCTAGACTGGAGGAAGCCCGCTGTTAGAGCCCTGACAACCACTGTAATGGCACTGCAAGCAGAAACCAGAACAGCAACAAAACACTACGGAAAGGACTGTGAACTGACAGACCCGAAGAAGAGCAGAGCCCAGTGACTGCTAATGAATCGGCAAGGTAACCTTGTTCATTGTACTAAGTAGCGGCGGGAATGGGAGCAGGTCTAGGACCTACAGATGCCATGGGAGCAATTACAGGGGTGCCCATCTATAATGCTGTTGGTTAACCAACAGACCAAAAACTGAGGAAAACCTATTGCTAGAGCCCCAACAGTCTTGTGCAAGCAGATCTTAAATTAGTATTTCTGTGGAAAAAAAATAGAAAATACACAGAGAAAACATTCTTCCCTCACACAATACAGTAACCAAACAATTACCATTATTTTAATATAGTTTTTATAACAAAAAACTATTTTTTTTTAATTTAAGCTTCAACCGACACTAGCAGCTTAAGAGTGCGCACAAGTAGCCCATGTTCAATCACGAGGAAAGGTGCAGCAGAGCTGCCAGCTTCATGCGGGGCACAAGTCCGCTGAGGGACTTAGATGAAAACCACGGCTGACTGCACAATAAGTGAAAGAAAAATTACTTTAAAACACGGAAAATAATCGCAATCAGTGTAATACACAAGCGATAAAGTCAGATATAAGTGTGTCACTTATCTGTCCGTAGACTGCGCTCCTTGCCTCAGGTTGGTGAAAGGAAAAATCATGACGATGCCTGTGTCAGCAGTCTTTTTTATGCCCTCGGCAGCACGCATGTGGGGGCGACTGCATCACAGGCACTGCGTGCAGCTTTGATATAGCTATTCAGGTTAGATGGTATTTAAGGTTAAATACCCATGAGGTATTGGTTACATTTTGTACCTGATAGGGGAATTATTTTATACTTACAGCACTCCAAGAACTGCTTTAATCTCTCAAATACTGTACTGAGGAACCCCTAAAAGAAAGCAGAGAAACATTGGTAGGTATTCATTAAATATTTTATTTTTTAAACATCTGAATAGATCTTCTTGTAAGGTCTGTGATGCATTTTTTTTTTTTTACTGGAAAATGCTTGAAAATTAGTTTTGGAAAAATCACTTCTGTACCAAATATGAAACAATAACGCTATGTGTTTAATCTTAATACAGCAGAAACTGTAACCAGATTACCACAACAAGGCAGCCATATTAGGTCAAGGTCAAAGTAGTTTCCTTTGACTCAAAATCATAAGCACTACCTTGGTCCAGTGCAGTAAAGAAAATTCTTAATAAAACAGGCCATCTTTCGTCTCCTGAAAAATAACTTAAAAATCTGCAAATTAGTTTTAATTCACCCAAAGAAGAGAGTTATATCCCCTTTAATATTTCATAAACGGCCTTGGGAGGAACATGAAGTGATTTCCCAGTGAAGTGATGTGAAGGCAGCAACTGCACTCAAGGTCACAGTCCAAAAATGAAGTGCTTGAGACAAACTTGTGCATTACATCTGCCATCACAAGAATATTCAAGCACAAACCTAGGTCTGAGTATCATAGCTGTATTAAGTAATAGAAGCAAAATTATACTGAAATAAATAAAATAAACACAAGCAAAGCATTTCCAGTGACAACGATTAAGGTGGCTGTCATTTGCATTTAATATTTTAAAAGGGTGTAGTGTTTCTTATCTGGAAATAGTCCTATGAAGACAAATATGGCAGCTATATTAGGTCAGAGACACTCTATAACATGATCATACACACCATAGAGTAGATTATCTGATGGTTTTCTAGTAGTGTTCAATATTCAAGCACTAAAATAAGACACATCTATTGAGTTTTTATGGGCTTCCTTGCACTAAAAATATGGTACACCATGTATATTGTATTCAATATCAAGTTTATCCAGTTCCTTGCTTATTCACGTTTGGCTTTGTAAATATCCACCAGACTGTCCATTTAAAATTAATTTCATACCGACATAAATGAATAAAAATGGACAACTACATTAAATGCTGATATATACTGTATATCAACTTTGATTTATTTTACAATGACTTTACAGAAGGTGTTTATGAAACAGAGCAATCTGATTTCCACATACTGTAGTTGATTGCTTCTTGTCGTGCATAGCCAGCTGCAAACAGAACAGTACAGTTGTCTTGTTGTGTCTAAGGTTCTATTAGTTGTCACACTACAGCACAAAGGCACTTTAAAATCAAGTCCAGTGTTTACCAACCTTTAAGAGTCAAAAAAAGTACAGTAAAATATTGAAAATAAATGACTTGATGTTGACATTTAAAAGATGACTGTAAATAGCAGCATTTCTTGATAAAGAGGGCCCAATGGGCGATACCAATTTCAAATGTAAATTGATGGAATTCGTTAACACTAGTGATCTCTCTAGTTCTGAAAAGTGCATCCTTTTACGCATAATGTTCTCCCCTTCACATGGAGTTATTGCTCCAAGGCTTGGGCTACCAGAAAAAGTTATATTTTTGCTGGAAATCATTGACAGTTTCTTAAACAGCAGGACAATCATTAATTTTATTTTTAAAAAAAAAAAAAAGCTTTAACAACTCAATAGGCACAGCATGAAGAACACAAAATTCTTATCAAAAGAAAATAGAATTTTAGCATGGTACCCGGTGTCATGTTGCTGTACGCTAACTAAAACCATAAGGCCAATTGTCTCACAATATGATCTCCTGCAAGCTATCTGCCAGAACCTTCTGTTTGTTTCCTCAACTGGAAGAAAAAGCAAAAAAAACATGTCTAGCTAACACAATTAACAGCGTCTCATTTCACATCTCATTTTACAGTGGATCCTAAGCTAAATGTTTTATTTGTGAAGTTACCAGTTAAAAACATTAATTGGGCGGGTTCTGACAACATTTTGTCAACATGATCACAAAATAATATTATCAACATAAATTATATTAACAACATATATTATACATATGTTTAGCAATACCATGCATCAGCATTGCAGTGTGATTTTTTTTTACAAAGAAAAAAATGCAGGCACTAACTTTTCATAGCAAAAAATAAATTAATTAAAAAATCAAATATGGTGGTATAAACATTTCATTTACACTTTCATTTTTCATTACTGATGATACCCACCCACCCCCGTTGTGGACAGACTGGAAAAAAAAAATCTGACTCTCTGTGCCCTGAAATATCAAGCACTTTGGGAACCTCTCTGGTTCTGACCAGCCTGACCTGTAAGGAAGTGGCTTAGAATGATCAGTCACTTAGAAATGAACAACCTTTACACACTTGTCTTTATTCAGCAGCTTGCCTTGACAAATCAAAAGCATTTATGAAACATGTTTTTTTTTTTTTTTTTCCCCCCCAAGGCATTTCTTAAACAGCAATAATAATAATAATAATAATAATAATAATAATAATAATGAGAGTTTTCTGACATTCTAAAGGGTTAGAGATACTTTAGAATGAAGCTATTGATTTAGTAGTAACTGGTCAATTGTGAGACGTGGAACATCGTTTTCCATTTAGCATGCATAATGGTTCCAGGGAACAAGGAATTAACCCTCACAGATGGTGCAGTATACATATCATGATAAAGAAGTCTACAGCTGGGGAGAAGTTAACTTCCATTTAAACTTAAATGCCAAATCCATTCTGAAGTGATCATCCATCTATTTTTTATTAAATGATATAGGCCTGAGGCTATTCCAAATTGTGATGTACTTGAAACCCACTGCAGGCTAAGAATAAAGCTTGATATTGTTTGTCATCAGTTGCCAAAGAGTAACCCACACTGAGATTTATTTTATTATCATCAAAGCCTGTCCTTCTGGAGTCTTTAGAATAAATGTCAGTTGCATACAGTATTCTTCACACTTTGTTGTTTGTACTTTTTCCTAATTTCTTTACAGATAAAGAAAAAACATTAATGTCAAACACAAAGTAAAACATTACATCTAGTAAAACATTTTAGCCAGTATAAAATTAGCAAGAAACACAAATCAAAACATTTGATCCCTGCAAAGCTTTTACTTCATTTCTGTTCCTCTCAGAATAATGACACTTGCATTGGCACTTATTTCAACTAGGATCCCAAGACAAGATGATTGCGAGAACTTGACCAGCACCATTACCTGAAACTGCCACACTGACAGTGGGACTCTGACACTCAAAAAATTATATTATTTCAAGATGATTCGTAGCTTCCACAGCTTGAGTGGGTTGCAACTCAAAAGCAAGCTAAGAAGGAATGACAGTATGGGCTGAATCACAGTCTGTAATATCCAAGGAACAAACCTGAGCAGGGAGACAGATGTAATTGGGGTCTGGCCCTTTTGAAAAAAACATTTTTAACTCTAACTTTCCAAGCCTAACTAAAAAAACAGCACATTTTTATTCTGGATTTGTATGGGTCTCCCATGATTAGGGCCCTACCTATTTCACAGCCATGAAAAAAATGACAGACTGTGCAATTAATTTTGCATTGTGAATGACAGACTGTGAAATTAATTTTGCATTGTGAAATATGGTTTATTTAGGATACTTTTACCCTAAATATGCGATTGTTGCGACTGTTAGCTTGTTTCAATTTAAAAAAGAAAGCTCATTATGAACTGGACAGGATATATTGATTGACACTTGACAGCAGCCAATAACCACTTGGGGCTCTACCCACTCGAACAAGCAGGATTCCAGGATCTCCATTGGTTGGCAGAGTTCCCAGATTTTAGTAAGAATTTACCTGTCTTTAATTATCAACACTCCTATTAAGGATGGATTGGCAGAATTGTCAAGGCTATAGAAACACACTGAACAACAGATACAATCACAGCCAAACCAGCTACACAAGGTGTGTCCCTATTGTAATGCTGTAACAGTGAACTAAGATATATCTTGGTATAAAAGTACTAGATGTGCACTAGTGAATATTTAGGTTTGCAGTAAAGGATTAAAAGAAACACCCTCCTGACACCCTGGATAACTGATGTACAATGTTCATGCAGCAGTATTCCCACCTGGTAACAGCTCCCTCTCACTGAGACCAAATGTGATCAGCTCCCTCTCACTGAGAACAAGTGTAAGGTAAAAGACAAGCTGACAATTTTACAGTAGACCTAAAGCAATACCTGCTGCTACAGTACTTACAACCAGTAAAGTGTTATTTGGATATAAACATAAAAAATAAACACATATTCTAATATTGTTTGCATATCTTCATCTTTGAATCAATCCTTCACACATTTTAAATAATCACTATCATCACGAATAACACCAACTTAGATGACTACATGTTTGCTAATCTGTAGAATCTCTTTTTAAACGTTACACCCCATTTATACCTTGATTTGAAACTTCAAGGAGATTAAATTATACTACAGTATGCAGCTATTGCTGGTAATGT
This sequence comes from Polyodon spathula, assembly GCF_017654505.1. Lineage (NCBI taxonomy): Eukaryota > Metazoa > Chordata > Actinopteri > Acipenseriformes > Polyodontidae > Polyodon > Polyodon spathula. The sequence goes on from NC_054535.1 coordinate 76,088,403, forward strand.
ACAGGCAATGTATACTAGCTGAAACCTACTGTAATCCTACTCTTATTACACTGCAGATCACTGGAATGCCCTTGACCACACATGACAGAAGCTATATAAAACATTGAGACTAATACATAGGTGGTATGGACTGAATTCCATGTCTCTGAGGATTTAAGGTAAAAAAAAAAAGTTTTATATGAAAGGTCTAAATTTGCATCTGCTGTTAATTTACTGAAAAAGGGCAAAAGCAAAAACTACTACCCTTTAAACTTACTGCAACCCCCACCCATTAAATAGAAAGAAAGCACCTAAATAAGTTTGACAGCTCTTCACCATGTACAAGTACAAGACAGACAGACAGACAGCATTCACATCTTGATCTGCAAAGGCTCTCAAGAGAACCATGTTAACTATTACTCAAAAAAGGCTGAGTGTGATGGGATCATGAAGTCAACTCTGAGCCAGCGTTGACAGTCTGGGGGATTTAACACATTTTTCATACAACTAATCTTGACCTTGAACAACCTTAAAAAGGTGAAAATATGCCCTCTTCAATGTCATTTTTACCTATATCTGAATACAATCACTGAAACATTCACCTTTATTATGGAGAAAAGGAACACTCAATTTCAGGCAATATGCAATACTGTCTGAACTTGGAAGATGACTGCTGCCCTCAGCACAGCACAGACCAAAGGCAATGAAACACCAGGCAACCTTTTTTCTGAAAACTTTAAGCAACCGGTACTATACTTTTCAAAAATACAATTCAATCTACAGCATCACATCAAAAATTTTTTTTTGATGAAACTGTTGAAATTTCTACTACTAGCTGCTTCAGCAGTTGCTAGAAAAGGTTTCATGTGTTCCTAAAATCTGTTTGAAACAAGTGCAATGCTCACATTTGTATTTATAAGGCAAGAAATGTTTTGTCCTTCATTACTTTGGACCATTTGTGAAACACTGCTCTAGACTGTATCAACAAATGTCATACATAATTTAAAATTAAAATTCTGCAACATTTTACAAAAGTTGAATTTATATTAAAGCAAAAAAAAAAAACACAACACGGCAGTGAAACCAAAACACGATGGTGTTGCTGGTTGTCGTTTATTTGACGTCACTTACCATGACCTCCATGTTCTGATGTGGCTCAACAAATCCATGCACCGTAAGCTTTCGTAAAACTGAAATAAATAAAAGATAAATTATTGAAATACCTGTCTATCTATTCCACGGTTTAAATTACAGATAACAGATATCAGCAGATAAGAGGAGTGCATGCCATAGTAATTCAAGATTTGGATAATTACAGACTAGAGGCAATAAGACAGTTATCAAATCCAGAATATTATTAATCATTGACTTGTCATCCAACTATTCAAATTAAGGAATGTACTGACACAATTTAAAAATTGGTGTGTGAAAATAATTGTAGAACAAGCCAACAATTTACTTTTTTGTCAATAAAATTCCCAATTAAATCGGTATTTTATATACTGCCTAAAACACACAAGAATATGCAGAACCCTCCAGGAAGGCCAATTGTCTCTGGTTCTGGTTCGATAACTGAGCATTTGTCTAAATTTGTTGAAGAATATTTGAGAAAAAAAGTTGAAAAGCTTCCATCACTCAAAGGATTCAAGGGATGTCATAAATTGCCTTACAAAACTGAAAGTACATCAAAAAAGTTTGTAATAGTAAGTGTCGATATAGAAAGTTTGTATATGAACATTCCCCATGAGTCAGGGTTACAAGCTATGTCATTTAGTTTGAAAGACAGAACTATTTTTTCCCCCTCTCATTTTTTATTGGATTTGGCTAAGTTAATTTTATAAAATAATTACTTTACTTCTGAAAATCAATTCTATCAACAAGTAAAGGGAGCAGCTATGGGATCCCCATTTGCTCCAAACTGTGCCAATCTGTTTGTTTGATCGGTAGAAGACAATTTATGACATCAACAACAACCATTTTGTTAAATCACACTGTTGTATGGAAATGATTTACAGACGATTTATTAATGATATGGGATGGGACAGAGCTTGAGCTTAATAAATTCTATACCTATATCAACAGTACAGATTCAAGCCTAAAGTTTATTATGAATTTTAATGAAACACATATACATTTTTTAGATTTGGATGTTTATAAAGATTTCAGATTTATTACATACATCAACCTATAGGAAAGAAACGGACAGAAATACATTGAGAGCTTCGAGTTTCCATCCTAGACATTTGATTAACAGTATTCCATACAGCCAATTTGCGAGTTGAGACGTAATTGTGATGAGGATAAAGAATATGAAAAAATGTTTTTTAGAAAATGGTTATGATGTATCGAACATGAATAGGAGCAATTAAATCGTGCAGCTACTAAATCAAGATCTGAGTTAATTCTGATTTAAATGTTAAACAAATTGAAGAGACACCAATTTTTAGGACTGATTTTTCAACACAAGCTCAAGATGTGAGGAGAATTATATTAAAACATTGAAATGTATTACAGAGTGATTACACTTTAAAACAATTTGTGGAGACTCCTCCAAGAATACTGTTTAGACAAGCTCGTAATCTACAAGATCAATTGGTTCATAATGATTTAAAAACTGTATAACAAAGTACATGGTTTGGCGGTCAGCCCAAAGGGAATTACAAATGTGGCATTTGTGCTGTGTGTGGCAATACTGTCAACTCTACTTGTTTTGTCATCCTCACAGTGGAAAACAGTATCAAATAAAACAATTTATTAATTGCAATACTTATTAGATTGGAACCAATATATAACTCCCAATTGAATTTGATGTGCTATCCTGATGAAGGCACATTTGTGCCGAAACCAGTAGATCGCTATGTATTTTTAAACAAACATAATAGAGAAATGACTTAATATTAATATTTCGTGTGCGCTATAAAATTTGTTCTTTGCATATGCAAGAGATTGGATGTACGGATATATATGAATTTAAATTTCTATTTACCATCCCCAAACTAATAGCGAAAACCTGAAAAACAAATCTTTTATTTGCCCCTTTATTGTTTAACTTTCTAACTGAACATCCATTTAACTCATTTGAAAAGTACACAATATGGACCAAAAAAAAGATTGCTGGAATGTAAAGTTGAAAACAACTTAACAACATAGCCATGAAACCAAAAGCAAATCAAGAACATTAATATATGAAAAAGCTTGCATCCACTACTGATGTCAAAAACAGCTGGCTATAGCGATGGTAGATAATACCACCTTGAACAAGCTACTGTACGACTAAACACACCTACAGTGTCAGATTTAAATAAATGGATGATACTGAAACTGTGAAAAAAAATCTATGCACACAAACGCAATGTTTTCCAAAATATATTAATATTAATTTCAAATCAACGTAAAGGTGGTACAGTTTTCCAATCTGAATCAATCTGTTTGCAAGGGCATTCCGAATTACTTGTTATTTTCCTCGTGTTTCCCTCAACACACGTTTATTCAGAAGCTTCTATCTAGACATTTTATTTTTGTAATCAGAAAAATAAAAAAGTAACCAGTCAAAGAATCCCCAGTGTAAGGGGAATGGCAAATGTGATATAATGATGTGTACAAATGAAATAAAATGATTGTCAAAAAATACACAGTAAAGTTGAAGATGACAATATGAAGTATGAATCTACAATATAGCAGTTTCTAAAATTGAGCAAATTTCAGTGCTGCCACAAAACAGTTAATTATTCTTAAGAGGCCAGTAATCAAAAGTGACATGAGTGGAGAGCCCAGTGCATGTCAAAGGGAGGGAGGTGATCCTAATGAGCAAACTGATTGCATACTGGGGGGGGGGGCTTAATCCAGGTCTGTTCATCATGCATATATTGTTGGAATCCCTGGGTGGCTTCACAGTTACAATGTGTCCTCACCACTCTCATACTCAAAAGAACATAACCAGAAACTAGACAAGTTACTCCATGACATGACTTCATATGACAGAATTACTACTTGGAAAAAACAAAACACACATATTATCAGCTACTAAACCGATTGAAACTACTATCAGTTAATTTACTATTATTTTTTAATTTTTCTATAAAGCTGATTTTTATTTTTTTAAAAAGAGCAACTGCCAATACATTAAGGTAAGCCCTGATGATGAATGTTCATCATAAAAGTCAATTATTCTGTCAGAATTTCAGTATGAATAGCAAATCCCTTTATAAAGCACATCTTTTCTTTTGCTGAGAAAAAAACATACTATTTACAAAACAAATGACTGCCAAGCTCCCAAATTACTTGTAAGTATACCCAACTAAACCAGTACATTATTAATTATGTATAATCTATAATAACGTGTGTATAAAGACACTCAGAAATAAATGGCTTTTGAATAACTGAATACTACTGTACTGTACATTTAAAAAAATACAATGACAATTGTCCAAAACAAGGTTTTGTGTATACTATTTGATACAGCCTGTTCCTCATCACTTTGACACAGCAAAGCAATGTATGCAAACTACTGAACAATTAGGGGGTTCTTTTCAAAGGAAAATAATGGTGCCTACCACTGAACAAGTGCGTTTTCGTTATATTAAGCAATTGTTCTATTTCTCAAAAGCTAGTAAGTTGTAAGGTTGCGTGACGATTTTATGCTACATTGGAAGTGGGTACATAAAGTATTTTAAATGCGTAATCAATGTCTGCTAAAATTAAATTCATTAAAAAAGGAAGTCCCACAAATAAGACGATCATGTGTTAAACTAATACAATGCATGGATGGCATTTTATGTTCATGAGTGGAACCACAACATTAAATGTTAATACCTTTTAAAGAAAGCAAAGTTCTTTCCAGTGAACTGATGGCAGCAGCTTCATCTTCGGCGCAGATCTGCTGTAGGAAGGTGTCCGTGTGATGATTCCACAGAGAGCAGGCAAAGCTGTAGATGCCAGATGCCAACTGTTGCAAAACAAAACAAACCAATGTAATACCTAGCCTTTTTATTTTAATAGTTCTAAAAAGTAGACTTTGTTTCAACTGCAATTGACAGTTTTCATAACACCTTAAAATACACCTTAAATTGCATATACCTTAAATATAGGAAACAGCAATACAGTATATTTCAGCGATGTATAGGGCAGTTGTAAAGTTGAATACGCAATCATTAGATTAATTGTGGGAGGAGATTATAAATGGGAACATAAAGGGTCTGAGGCAGTAACAAAGGCTTCAAATAGTCTCTCCACTACCAATAAATCCAAAGTTAATGGTCTGTAAGAGACATTACCTCAGGCAGTCACTAACTGTATAAAAACAAAATCACAATAAAACGCAGGGTTTAATGAACAATGACTAAAAACTGCTTGAGAAGAAACCACTGAAACGATCTAACATTTTACTTAATTCATTCCCAATCTGATACAGTTTGGACTGCTACTGTAGTTGCTACAGCAGTTATTGTAAAATGGGCTAGATTCACCATTGATACAATAAGTGAAAGCATCATTGTGTAAAGGCTACAAATATTTTTATCTTATTATAGCTAATGCAATCATAAACATCAGTAAGAACCTAGGACTGTATGATAAAGGTTTGGAGAATAACAGTGCAAACTCAAGGCAGTTATTGTGTCCACCATGTAGTGTGGGATGGATAGATAGGTTCTACCACCACACAGGTCACACCTGTTTTAAAGGAGGGCCCCCCACAAAAAAAAAAAAAACATGGTAACTTAAATCCCTCTACTTTCAACCCATCTGTATAAATAATTATCATGAGCACAAAGAGAAAAAAAAATGATTTCAAAAGACAATACGTTTAAAAATTCTAAAAGCTAAATACTGAAAATTAGCAGTTTCATTTCAGAACTGTATTTAATTATTTTTTTTCAAAACATTTGGGGGCTTTTACTACTGTCATTTAATTGTAAAAATTAGTTCTGTTCTGACATAAACAAGTTTTTCTGGTAAGAATTTAAATTGTAATATTTTGTTAAAATGCTTTTCATTTGCCAGCTGCCTGCCCCTACCATTCCCAAACCACTGTACTCCTGTCACACACTGGGGAAAAAAAGAGAGCAGCCCTAGCTCCAGGCACACTGAGTTTTATTTTATTTTTAGATAACAAAACACAACAGTGAGTGCTACATCCTCATCGCATACTCATCCAGCCCCCAAATCTGACAGTTACAAAGCTGTGTACCACAGGCTTGAATACATTAAATGTTGATGGGTCCCAGAGAGGGGTTCTCTATCTTTTGACAATAATGTGTTTTAAGTACTAAAAAGAAAATCTAGAACTTATATTAATTCATAACAGGGCTCTAAAACAGTCCTTAAAAAAAAAAAAACACAACACAACAACAGGTAAAGGCCTTCACTTCAATACATTTTTAAAGGTCACCCAGGCCACTAAACTTAACGCAAAAGTGTGGGATGTTGCATAATTTTGCTTAGGACTCGCATATAAAACTAATCATTAGCCACAGAAAGAAAACATAGTTTAACTTAATAGCTAGTTATTTGTTCAGAATATTTTTTTGGCAAAAGTTGTCTGTACATTTGTTATTGTATGAACTGTACTCTTTGGCTACTGGCATGAGGGTGACACTTGCACCGACAGTGTCAGAAAACATATTTTTTGGCAAACAGCTACCTCGGCACAGTTTTAGTTTTCTGGGTGTGTCTGCTGGCTTGATAGCATGAGGGTGGCTGTTGGGCCTTCTAGATATAACCCCAGATTCCAACCATTTTTAAAGATAGAGGTAATGCAAGAATGAACAATAAAAAAGCATTTTGTTTTAACCAGTAATGTTATAAAAGCTCAAATGTAAAAAAGGGGTATGTACAATTTCTTACTCTATTTAAACAGCCACACCAGCAATACCGCTGGGCGGCCCGCAGCCTAGATTTAAGCCTATGCGAACGTAAACATGGGACCATTTTGTTCAATTTGAATAGTATATATTGACACAGTTCAGCTCAGAAATATCATCCCCCCGCATGCAACGTGCAAACTGCTGAGGCATGGTGCTGCATTTATGGATGAACTGAAAAAACATGAACATATCTTAAAGGAAACTGAAAACTGTAAAAGCTTTTAATACTTCACAAGGTTTCTGTTGCCTGCAACAAAAGAAAGCAGGACTCATTTTGCATCACAAAAGCTGAATTTCCATTGCTGTGGTTCAAGCAGCTTTCAGCATACTATTTAGCAAAACAGTTTATAGCAATCAACCATATCCATGACTAATTAGGCGAACAGCAAGAAACGGTGTAAGAGTGAATTAATGCTCTCTTCTGAATACCAGTTCATACTGATGTCACAGATACAAAATAAATACATGAAGGTAGTGAGAGAGAGATTATATTTTATTTATTTATATATATATATATATATATATATATATATATATATATATATATATATATATATATATATATATATATATATATATATATATAATACACACACACACACACACACAAACACACACATACATACACACACACACACACACGACAGCGAGAGAGCTAGTTAATTAAATGTATCTAGAACCCTCAATACGATTGTGCATTGGGGTATAGTCAAATCAGCCGCTAACAACAACTGAATAGCAGGAATTTCTTAATTTATGCCCAAGCAGAATACATAATAAAAATACTTTGTATTGGAATTGCATTGGGGAAAAAAAGCAAAAAGTTTGTATGGCTTCTGAAGTACTTATAATGTTCGCAAGATTGTTCTGAAAAAGAGGATACCATTTCCAAGATGCTACTGTAAAAAATTGATTTTTAGTGATTTTTTATAGCAAGCAAGTCAACTATACCCAAAAAACACCTGGTCCTGGGGGAGCATCCCACTGAAAAATGCTTGGTCCTGAAAGGGTTAAGCAAGGCTTCTCTTTCAGGTTCTATAAAGCATTCAATCATCATTTAATTATAGGAAACCTGCAAAGCCATGGAAATGTGCTTCATTACAGGTTGTCTGGGATGGCTTCAGGGCGAGAATGACAGATTTGTACATTGTACACCCAAAGGCAGTAGTTATTTCCTGTAAAAGTACAGTGGTTACAGACAGATTTGACAGGGTGTTTAAGTATTCTGTCTCTTAGCTGGTCTCTTCACACAGTCAGATACATACACATTTTTATACAGACAGAAGACAGAAAATGTAAATGCTTAGAAAAAAAAAAATCTATAAATCGTATCTGGTCACCTCCATTCACTTAAGCCTGTAAAACTACATGTTAGTTAAATATTATATAATTTAAAATTATCTAAAATCTTTAAAAGTATATTGACATTTGCAAACCCCCATAGGGAAGACTATGTCTGGCAACAAGAATAATGCCTGTATGTAGAGAATTGTGGTGGAGCTTGCTAAAGACCTTAAATTAGCACAGATTATTGAGTAATTCAAGAGGAACGCAACAAATTATTAACATGAAATTGAGACTACGTATTGGGTAAGAAATCAAGCAGATACCAATTTGTTCACGGACAATTGCATATGGATTGTCGATGACCAAAGCACTCAACATGCTATTATTTCAGCAGAAGTAACGGCCAGAACGAAGGCTGCCTTGTAAGATAAGATACTTGATACAAGTGTCTGGTTCAAAGGAAGAATAAAAAATAAAAAAAAAGTAAATTTAACCAACACCAATTTTAAATCCTGACTATTGAGAGGGGAAATCACTAGAGAGCGTTTAAAAAAATACATATTAAAAAAACACACAACTCACAATAGCCAAGGAAAAAAACCTTGAGACCTTAGCTGAAGGCTAGACTAGCAAGCTGCAAAACAAATCTGACATAACTGCCTGAAAATGATCAAGATCCCTTTTTGCACACAATAAGACCCCACCGGCCCTTTTAGAAAACAAACAAAAGCCTAGCTCCCCCAAGGAGCCATAACTAAATTTCTTAGTTGGTCTGACTAAACACCGGACGGCTAAGCCGTTTACTGGCAACACAAAACAGTCGTAACATACATAAGCACAATACATCCAGGTCCAGGCTGAGCAGCACATCCTCACTTTTCAATTAATCAATGAAACAAAACAATTACATTAAACCTGTGGCTGTGCCTAGGCAGCCGCAAAACACACATTTCTCAGCATGCACGGCCTCTGTCCTGCACACATCCTCCCCCTACTCTGCCACATAGGAACTACGGGAAGCAATTTTGAGAAAGGAATTCAAGCGGTTTAGTTTTTGAGGTGGCAATAAGATTGCAGAGATCTCATCCCCGGTATCAGACTCTACCAGTACAGGAGTCGACATTGAGGCCTTAGTAACTGGGGCACTTAAAGTCTAACAAAGACATGTTTTTAAATGTTCATTTTTGGGTCTCATACGTTTTGACCAGTGAATTTTGTGAAACCAGTGAAACCCATCTATTTTTGACTGACCAAAAAAAAAAAAAAAAGCTGCACTGCAGAGATAGATTTGTCCTTGCCTTAAGACCAACAAGACCTCCGTCTGTAATTAGGAACAACACTGATTAGTCCTTAATGATGCTCCCACACAATTATACACCATTGCGCTATACAAGGTTATTATCTATTAGACAATTGATTCACTTCTTCAAAAACATCCAAACATCTAAAAGGTTAAGAAAGATGTGAAAAACACCCTTTACAAATTTTCAACATCCTAATTGAATCTCATGCTTGGCAGCACCTCCCCACTACTGTAGTGACGCACTCTGCCATCTAAGAGCGGGCACTGCCCTCCAGTCTTCTCTTTAATTTAACACCTGCTCCATCACATCCACCTTTTTATATACTGCAAGGAAGTTAATGGGTTTCCAAATGACATGCTGTTCTAGCCTCACTTTCAGTGAAATTGGCCCTCAATTCATAAAGGCAACACTGTAAAATCACTACAGATCACTGTCTATGCGTTATCAAAAGTAACATGCAAAACCAAAAGGGTAAATAAGCCAAGAAAATGAAATTCCTGACAGAAACATGCTATTATTTAAAGTTTTCAAAATAAGCAGCATGATAGTGAACAAAAAATATATATATTAAACTATTAATTTTATAAAGGGTGGTCTTAACATATTAGACAAAGACTACATTAAAACAAAAAACACAAGCTTTACTCAAACACAAAATAGTTTTAACATATATCTTGTTTAAGACTGCATTTATATATCAGTCTACATGATATGTTGATGCATTCTATATTTATGCTGTCAAACAATGCCAAGACCCACCAGATAAGGTAATCAGATTGGACCATAAGTAAAGATAACTCGTTTCACATCACTTGCTCCTTATTTTCTCTGAACCGATTCTCTGAGAACTCTCCTGTCCTAGAATTACAGACAAACAAGTTTGCCAAAAACAGCAACAATGTCTGATGTTTTCAGTCCACTTAGAATATTAGCATGAGAAAGTAAACTTTAAAAATCACTAAGACTGTTAATAACACTCCAGCTTTTTGCCTGGTGTAACTCGATGTCAGCTGTTTGCACTCAAACATAAAACATTTTACTGCCAGGATTTTTTATGACAAGAACTCAATCTTCATCCACTCTGTTTCATAAATCTACAATTCCAGCTGTAATTTATCAAAGCAAAAGTTAATTATATATTTCACACTTTATAGTTATTGGTTTTAGCGTTAGTCAATTCTGGATATTTTTTTTACAAGCACTGGCAAACCAGAATCCCTGCTTTCATTTTGTCAAGACCTCATAAATCTCAAAGCCTCTGGTACTCAACCCACTGTTAGAACTGTGATTAATTTAACCAGGAAAACAAAATTAAAAACAATGTGGCAGTTAAATAGTTAATGGTTACAGGGCATCACCAATAATGGAACTCAACTTTAAGAATCCTGGAAAACCTAATTTTTCAAAACATAAATCAAAACTCTCATACTGCAAGAAGTTTGATTTTCATAACTGTGGCCTTATTTAAATGACCTAAACAGTGAATGGATGCAACCGTTATGACTCTCCCAAACCGAGACTTGCATAAAAATTCAAACCAAATGACAAAGAATTATTATTTTTTTTATACAATAAAAAAGCATCAGCAGTCTCAGCACAAAGCCGGCAGCATTTCTGGGAGTTAATCACACACTTGTCTGCATGAAGACGGTTCATATTAAAATACCATAATCATTTTAACATGGTAACATAAATCACAAGTTATGACCAGACTTACCTGACTGCACTAAGTAGGGATAACCACAGCTTCATACTTAGTGTGGGTGTTCAGGTGTCTAGGGCTGTTTTCTTTTAGGTTTGTTGATGAAAGGTGCACCAGGAGGCATATGAAAAACACTCAGCCTGAGCACTCTAACCTAAACCTTCTGTTAATACAAATGCATCCTAAGAAGTGAAACGCTGCTCCTGTAATTATAAATAAATAAATAAATAAATATCATCTGTCGATGATGCTAAACTAAAAACAGACAAACTGAAATATAATTAAATGTTCAGTTGAGGTCTCGAACCATTGTAAAACTGGAATAAGCAGGATACTGCAGACAAACATCTGGAAGCTGCTTTAAATAAGATGCTTCTGGGAGCAGGTCAGTTGATTTTTTATTAAGGTAGCTGCATGTATTGAAAGGAGTTCCATTGTTTGCCTGATTACTTTGTTGCTGCATTCTGTTGGCATACTGATTTAATTCAAGTGTAATGGCTTTACTATAGTCGTATGCATTATAGCAGTTGTTCATAACCCTTTTTCAATGTAGGGACCACATTGGTGTCTGGATTTTTCCCACAGATCACTTGCCACGTATCCCCCCCCCCCCCCCCCTCCTAATTATATATATATATAGATAGATAGATAGATAGATAGATAGATAGATAGATAGATAGATAGATAGATAGAATTATATTACCAGCCTTAAATTAAACAATTTTTGTACCGTTTATAAAAAAAAAAAAAAAAAAAACTAGGACATCCACTGCGCAAAATCAGTTCTCTGCAAGGGTTGCATTTGTTTTTTCAGATGTCGGATATTATTATTATTATTATTATTATTATTATTATTATTATTATTATTATTTATTTATTATTATTATTATTATACAATATATAATTATCAAATAAACTCTGTGGCCCAAAACTACCCAAAGAAAATAAACATGAGCACGGCTTTCATATTGCTGACTTAATAAAAACAATAATGTCAGAGTACTATAAACCAGTACAAACACATTGCGTGCTCAAGATTTCTGTTGCAGAAATCAAAAGAATGCATCCAGCTTTTTTAGGTAACCTTTTGATTTTCAATGTTATCTTTAAGGTAATGTTCATATGCACATTACTGCATAAGGGCGTCTGCCAAGAAAGAATAATAATAATAAATAATAATAATAATAATAATAATAATAATAATAATAAAAAATCGTAATGGTTGCTTTCACAGTCTGAAGCCATGTATCTCTTTCCTCTGTTCCTGGTAAGTATTCCCCTAGTGACGTCACGCCAACTTTGTACGTCATCGGTGCGTTGTCAATATTTTATGGAATTACTGATACTTTTACGTCTGTCAGAGTCACAAAATCGATCATAACTTTGTATGTGTGTTTTGGAGGGCTGGCATCAGGCCCAAGTTATAACAATTTTTTGTTGAAAGAAATCTAGGTGACATTTTCAAAAACTATTTTAAAATGCTGCCACACACCTCAGTCACTTTGAAGCCAATATTGCTTTTTGAAACTTTGAAAATCATCAGCTGCAGTTCTACTTCAACGTGATTTCCTAGTTACAAACCGACCACAGCTACAATCAGGGTAGCGTATTTTATTATTCCTACATTGTGTTTAATTGTATAAGACATTGATATGAGTGAAGCAATAACAATGTATTGAGATTATTTATAAAGAGTTCAAAAGATTTTTTTTTTTTTTTTTAAACCCATTTCTGTAATAAAGGTATGTCCCATTGCCTTGGCTGCACACATTTTAAAATGTGTTTTTAAAACTAAAATTTCATTTTAGTTTTACTGAAAACTAATTGGATGTCAAAACAGCTGTAAGAGTTGATAAAAAACCAAACCGATCATAACCGACTGGCACCCCTAAAGCACTGGCAGTATTTACATCTGCCACTATTGAGATAAGCAGCCCCCAGTATCCTATGGTTTCACAGACTCCAATAGCAGCACTATTACTGCAGCAGCAGATTCGCAGGTTAAAATCCATGTGTTTGTAAACCATTACATTAAATGCTAAAAGTGATCAACTAAAATCAAGTCTACACCACTTTCAATTTTTTCACCTTTTGTTGCCTTATAGCCGGGAATTAAAATGCATTAAAATATGTTATTTTTTTTCATTTATCTACACATCCTACCCCACACCTTCCAAGTAAAAAAAATATTCTAGAAATCTGTAGAAAATTAATTAAAAATAAAAACGGAAATAGCTTGGTTGGATAAATGTCCAACCCCCTTTGTAAAAGCAATCCTAAATTAGCTCAGGTGTAACCAATCACCTTCAAAATCACACAGCAAGTTAAGTGGCCTCCACCTGTGTTAAATTGTAGTGATTCACATCAGTTCAGGATAAATTCAGCAGTTCCTGTAGGTTCCCTCTGCTGGGTAGTGCATTTCAAAGCAAAGGACTGAGGCACTTCTCATGACAGAAGGGAAAATGAATGGAGCAAAAATACAGAGAGGTCCTTGAGGAAAACCTGCTGCCTTCCTCAAGAATGCTGAAACTGGGATGGAAGTTCACTTTCAGCATGACAACGACCCAAAGCACACAGCCAAAGCTTCACTGGAGTGGCTAAGGAACAAAAAGGTAAATGTCCTTAAGTGGCCTATTCAGAGCCCCGACCTAAATCCAATCAACAAATTTGTTGCATGACCTGAATATTGCTGTCCATCAACGCTCCCCAAGGAACTTGACAGAGCTTGAAAGTTTTGCATAGAAGAATGGTCAAATATTGCCAAATGTTGGTGTGCAAAGTTGGTAGAGACCTATCCCAACAGACTCACAGCTATAATTGCTGCCAAAGATGCTTCCACCAAGTATTAACTTAGGGGGGGTGGAGACTTATCCAATTATGTTCTTTCAGTTTTGTAATTAAGACAATTATTTTTCTCAATAAAAACATTTTCTTCTTAACAGTGTGGAGTATGGTGTGTAGTTAAGTGGGAAAAAAAAACCTCATTTAAATGCATAAAACTTTGAGGCACTGACACAAAAAATGTGAAAAAAGCTCAAGGGGGCGTAGAATTTTTATAGGGACTGCACATGTAATACTGATGGCCAAGGAAAAAAAAATGAAATATTGAGCATAATTATATATAAATGGGATGCTGTGTGGTCCAGTAGTTAACGAGCAGGGCTTGTAACCAGGAGGCCCCTGGTTCAAATCCCAGCTCAATCACTGACTCAGCAAGTCACTTCACGTCCTTGTGCTCCGTCTTTCGAGTGAAACGTTGCTGTAAGTGACTCTGCAGCTGATACAAAGTTCACACACCCTAGTCTCTGTAAGTCGCCTTGGATAAAGACGTCTGCTAAGTAAACAAATATTATTATTATTATTATTATTAGTAATAACCTTGGACTACCTAATGAGTCTATGAAACCACCCTCGTTTACTGGACAACAATAACTGAACTTGGCTGAAAGAGAAAACAGTTGACCACCAACCAACTTCTACTGTCAACACCGGTAATGTAACTAAACTGAAAAAATCAGCTGTGTACCAGATATTAAGGCAATTACTCAAAAAGCGTCCTGACACTGTGACCCAGAACCTTCAGTCACATAACCTCCACGTGGCAGCCATATTAGATCAAAGCAATGTAATATAAGAAGAGACAATCACGGTTTTTAAATATATATCCATGTCATAAGGTTTCCAGCAAAATACTGCAGACCTCTAAAAGGGTCCAGCACAAGGACGAGACTCAAAATGGAAGTCTGCTACTCCATTCTAGGAAAAACTGTACTCAACTATTACTATTAAAATTGGTGACTGTTGGCTCGACTTTTCTCCAGCCTACTATGGGAATTAACTCAATCTTAACAGCAACACAGCACCATCAACTGGCTGTGATATAATAGTGCATGAGCCCAAACCAGTCAAAGATGAACAATTTCAAACCAGTACTATCTATTAAATCACTGTTGCCCTATTTACCAACAACAATATACCCTTTTTGTGCTACAAGTTATGCTCAGTATTTCTTTTTTTTTCCTTGGCCACCAGTATTACACCTATTGATTTTAGTTGATCACTTTTAGCATTTAATGTAATGGTTTACAGATGCATGGATTCTACCCTGCAAATCTGCTGCCGCAGTAACGTATGATGTTTCAATCTGCTTCATTTACATGACTTCATGGAAGTGTACAGCAGTTACAAAAAATCCTAGCAATCCTCGAACAGGCAGGAATACATATTTAACCAAGAAACAGATAAATAGCTCACTAAGGACATGAAAAAGCTCCCATACAAAACAACATGACAGGAAGAACATTTTATTTTGTTTAAAGGACACCAAATAAAAAGCACTACAGATATTTAAGGCTGGAAACTAATATGCATAAGGAATGTAAGTGAAACAAACAGACAAATAAACCACTGTCAATATAAAAAGGAAGCAATTTTCCCCAAAAGCAGGTAGATAAACTAAGATTTCAATGCTGTAGGTGTGACACCAAGCCAGAAATGTCTGCTTACACAGCACTTAAAATGAACATAGTCTTCATAAATATTAGAAACTACCGCAAATCAAGGTTCTAGAGCAGTAGCGTAGTTAAAACACTGTCAGATCGTTACATCTCAGATATTTCCATATTCCTACATAAATAACTAATGCATATTTTTCAGGTGTGTTTGAAACAAAATCCTAAATGGCCACAGATATTGAAGATTGGCAACGTTGCAGGATGTTTTTTTTTTGTTTCTTTTAATTAAAATAAAATTTACGAAATACATAAATAAAAGCAAAACTTCCATGGAGACTCATTGAGGAATACTGGAATGTCAAAACCCTCGGATAACTTATCTTGTGGTAATTTTTCTGTCAACTTGAAATGTTTAATTCCTGAAATATTGTATCTTGTGAGACTGATGTAACACATTAGTTCTGATTTTATTCCTTATCTCTAGTATTAAACCCTGAGCATACATACAGCAATATATATATATATATATATATATATATATATATATATATATATATATATATATATATATATATATAATATATTATATATTCAGAGATTTACATTTATATGCAAAGGCTACCACGGGAAGGGAGATATTGTGTGACATTTCAAGAAGGCGGCATGTATATCTATTGGTACACTTATCAATTGATTGTGTTGGGTTTTCATATTAATTAAAGCATCTGTGCATTCTTATCCTGCACACTTTTTAGCCTAACCCCTCTCCATGCAGTGAGTATAAGAAGATAATCCTTATCTGAATAGAACCAAATTAAAAAGCAAGGGGTTTCATTTTTATAATGTAACATAAACATTAAAAATATTCAAGGTCCAACAGCTGAATACAATTTATATGGATTAACGTGTGCTTCATGTGGAGAAACAAATCGACCACAGAGGTGTCATTACTGGTTATAGTTCATAAAAACAATCTAAAAAAGGCTAAACAAACATCAGAGAACTAATTGCAACAGGTCACAGACAGTGCAATTTAAAAAACATACCCATTCTCATTTCAGTTCTAAAATGTTTACATCAATATAAAATTCCAATAGCAAGAGGGAATAAGATTATGTAGGCTTACACACTGATGTTTGCTTTCATACAGTGTGTTTTAAGAAGCGATTAAGTCACTTATTATCTTGTGTCCCATTTCCCATTTTCTGCAAAGTTACCAAAGCATGGAATTATTGTGCTGAACATTATAATATTTTTGTAGTTGGGGATAATAAAAATAATAAAAATAAAAAAAGTTGCATGACGACTGTAATCAAAAGTTGTGTTAAAATGTAGGTGTTTTTTTTTTTTTTTTTTTTTCCACCAACACTTAAAATAAAAAAATACAAAGTTGAGGATGATTATTTCCATTCCACTCAGTCATTAAGAGTAGCCATGGTAAGAACTGCACTTGCAAGGTAGTCTCCTGTGACCAGTGCCTGCATCACCCAACAGGGGGCACAAATGCACAGAAATGGTGAAAAGGGTCCCATAATTGTGTGCAAAACAAACTGTATACTGTAAAATAATACAAATGTATATTTTTCACCCAGAACATGTTCTTGTCAAGAATTCTTCAATAATTAAAGAATAGGTGCTGCAGAGTGATAAGTGTAATAAAGTCATATTTTCCCATAAAACAAACATGAATCAATAAATTATTGACTGCTGTCTTGTATGAGTTTTTAAAGAGGTACTCAGTAACAGCACTTCCATAAATACATTTACTGGAAACCAAAAACAATTCTAAGGTAAAACTGCTCAAATGAAGTATGCTCAGAAATGTCCCAGTTTTTTATATGAAAGATAATTCTTGACAGCGTTGTTTTCACACAAACTTCTCTATGTGCACTCACTGGGGAGTTGGAGGCTTAAAATAATTAATGCAACCTTTTCAATGCCTCGGACAAGATCTCTTCTCCTTATTGTATCAAATGACAAGAAGTTACGTAATCAAGCTTATAACAGTGTGTAACCTTAAAACAAACAAGTCTCTGAATCAAAAATAACAAAAACACACTGCCTTTATCTGTCTACGTGGTAACATTGTTTTTATCTAGTTGTGAAGTTAATCTTGATGTCTAGTCAATTGGATTTCTGATTTCCAAATCAAATCTACATGATACCACTGCACCTGTGTTTCCTCTTTTTAGATTATTTCAACAACTTGGAGTTGTGTGTTTGTAAAACATTTTACCCGAGCTTTTAATAGAGCAATATAAAAGTGTAACTTCACAGCATGAACACAGACGTTCTATTAGTGTGTCAGTCTTAAAGGTGAACAAAAATCCTAAACTGTGGACGCTGAAGTACGCATGAACTCCATGGGGATCCTAATGGACCTATTTCCACTACAGTTTGATTATATTTAGTAACATGGTGATTAATAAATCATGGATTACAGAAAACACCAGAATTAAATGGGGTCATGTGACGGAGTTATAATGAGTTCTGGTTGGAAAGCTCCCTCCCGACCGGTGAGGGCATAAAATAGCGAAAGGGAAAGTCTTTGGACGGGCTAGCCTGACAATTCATTTCCAGGGTCGGCAAGTCGGTCAGCCTGGATGAAGGCGAGACTCCGTTGCAGGAACATACTGACCTGGAAGGTAAATGAGGTAGCAGCTGCATGCAATAAAAGCAGCTGCAATCGTTTACCAAGGGGTCATGCGTGATAGCATGAAGGGGTCGGAGAATCATTCATCTTTTTTTCTAAAAAAAAAAAAAACCTTTCCAAACCAGATTACAATTGTCTGTGATTTCTCCTGCACTGCATCACCTCTACACCAGTTCACAATCACCAGCCACTTTGCCACAGTCATTATTTAGATCTGCCACTGTTTAGATCATTAAAATACCAGCCCAAGCTTTTACAAACATTTTTGAACATTAATACTTACATCCTGAAAAAGTCTCCTGTCTGCAGCTAATCGTTTAGAGGCCAGGGTCTTGGTCACATGGTAAAATGTCAGCAATGCCCTGTGCTGCTGGAGACCATCCTGGATCTTCACAGACTCCAGCAGGATGGGAATCAGTTCTGGCCACTGGCGAGGGCAGTCCAGTCTGGCAACTTTGGCTATCAGCACTGCAATCTGAGTTGCAATCTATATATATATAAAAACAAAAAGACAATTGGACAGTCAAAATTCAGACGTTCAATAAGTCAAGTAACAAGTCTAAGGTGTCACAAGATGTTGGTATGCTAAAACTTTCACAAAATAAAGAAAAAAATACACTGGTCTGGGAGACATACAACTTTTACTGGGCATGAAAGGAAAATGTTACTGTATTTCAGAGTAGAAATTGGTCTTCTTAAGACAGCAGATATGCCCAAATCATATTTTACTAAAACTTAATTATCCATCAATATCAAGAGCTGTATTTCTACCTAATTCTACCTAATTCCTGACAATAATGGTCATTATGAAAAATTAATTCCAGACCATTCCACCTAATTTGCAAAGGTTAAGACTGCTGACCCACTTATCATCATAAAGGTTGTGTAAACCATTCAATATATTTGGACAAGAAAATGTATTTAAGTATTTATATATATAAAAAAAGAAAACAAAGCAAAGCATAGCACACTTATTGGATAATAAAAAAAATACTTGATTAGCAGCTGGTAACAACATTCAATATTTGTTTTTGTAACTATGTTAAGGACTGGTCTTTTTTCTTTCCACTTTCAACATTTTTTTCTTGGAGTGATCCTAAGAAAAAGGTAAATTATTAACCAATCAAAAGTTCAGCCCAACTACTGCAAGTTGTGTTTTATGTACCCAACCATGATTCTGCTCCAAAATGACATGAGAAGTTTTTTTTTTTTTTTTAACCTTTTCCCTTTACTTCCAAACCTTCAAAGAATAAATAACTCTTCCCTGACAGACTAAAAATAGCAAAAGAAGTAAAATGGACTGCTGAGTCTCACGTACAAAGCAACAATTGAATTGAGGAGTTGCGATCAAGCCATAAAGACTCAAGGTTGAGCAGATAGTGGATTTTATCAAAAACTAGAACTGAATTATTTCTGCCCTGTACTTTGGTCAAGCATCTGTAATTGGTTTCATGATATAGTGACCTCTGGTTTTCCATTTAACTGCCTCATAAGTTTGATGAGCAAGTGAGGGGAGCTACTCAATAAAGTAACAACCTGCAAACCAGTGGTAAGATTAATGGATACAAATTTAAAAAAATAATAATAATTCAGGAAATCTTTGTTACTTTGCTCTAGGACTCACCTGCCACATCAAAATATATATTACTTCCAACTATTATTTAAAGGCTGTTGAACCAAACATGATAACTATTATTTATTCCCTTTTTATAGGGGAAGTCTCTTTGGGGCTCTCAAGATTACTGTATTCCTTTGAATTTAAGACGCAGCCCAAATTTCCCACCCTGAATTTTAAGAAAAAATCTAAATAAAGGCATTTACAAAGAAACAACCTCATTATTGCATATAAGAAATGCTACAAATCATCTATTAGGCATGTTGGTAAAGCATAAAGTAAATGAACATTTATCATCACCCTAACACGGCAGCCATACAGGTTCTAAGTGCTGTTATTTTTCCCACAACACTGAACGTTTGAATGGTTTATTAGAGATAACCAGTAGTCGTTGATTATGTACTGCAAGTATCTTGCTTAAGAAACCTGATGCTCGAGTACTGGGTTATGTTTGAATGCAAAATTCTGGGACATCCACAAAGTATAAATGTACTTTACATTAAAAACCCACCTTCACAACAATCACCACTTATGACTCACCTGATTCACTGGCTCATTGAAGTTAGTGATAAGACCTGCTCGCAGCGATGACTTCTCTTCCTCTGAAAGAGAACTACAAATCAAAATAATTATTCATATTAGAAACTGTTTACTCGCTGAACAGATAGCATATTTAAAACTTAATTATACACATGAAATCTATAAAACTGAGAAATAATCTTGAGTTGAACCTACAGTACATTGCCCATGAGTTCAAAATATCAAAATGACTATTTCCACATATCATACAATTTTAAAAGCCCAACAACACACTTGAAAAATTGCATTGCATCAGTACGATATACTTTAATGCCGACATTTAAATTAACGCATCAAAACATTCCCACGCTTCACTGGCAGAAACAGATAAGCATTATTCCCTGGTTGGAACCATTATTACATTTCCAGTCAGTATAGATCATCACTTCATTAGCAGTGATGGGCTAGTATACTGCATCATTGTCTTTCCTGGTATAATTTACTACCATAGACAAGCAAGGAAGACAGGAAAAACAAATTATTTTTTATATAATAAAAAAAAAACCCGCCTGGAAACATTAACTTATTTATTTGTTCTCATTTTTACAATTTATAATTTTACATTTTGATCAGCCTGTAGTACTCAGCTTTGCTACAACTGTAATTATTGAAAATAGTTCAGTATGTCACCAATACACATCCCCTGTCCTAGCTGCAAACAAACATCACCCTGACCTACATCCACTATATGTATGTAAAAATAAGACAGATACTTTCATACCCCACCTCCACTATAGGTCTATCTAGAACATGCACTGCCAGCAGGGGAATAATAAATGTATGGCGCTGCAAGTAATCATTAATACACACATATTTTTCTATGCAATATAGTAGTTCATTATATAGACATTCACTTTAACCATTAATATTATATACAACACGCTGCATAAATATAGATCGGAAATGTATTTTTATTTTTAAGAGCAAAACGTTCCCTGCCAGAGAGGAGTAATATTTTGATTGAATTGATTCCCAAAAAGCCTGAAAATTGCTGGTAATGATGGTTTAGAGCCTTATGAATGAATACCAACGTTGTCTCCTCCATCTTTCTTCTCTGGAGATAAAATGTAATTTTATCATACAAATTAAATGATGTTCTTCATCACAAATAATCACCTCAACAAAAGTTAATATCATCTTATAACATCTAACCCCTCTCTCTACGTGCCGCCCCTTCGCAACAGAACGCCCCGGCCTTTTGAGTCCCTGTTGGCCAGATGACCGATTTCGTTGAGTCATTAGTAGGCTACTCCACTTTCATAGGTTCATTTGATAAGTGATGTTATACAGCTCCTGAAACTAAAAAACATAACAGGACAACCTTACCTATCATTTACCAACTTACTCAGTCTCCTTTATTACCCTTACAGTAGTTGTCTAGTCCACGCCACAAAAGCGACTATTTTCTCGTCTTTTTTGTCTATCCCTCTTACTATTAACTTATTTAAAGATTTAAATATATTAAATCTAATCTATTTTAAGAAAAATAAAAATAAGGAGAAATATGTGCCTTCGAAGCTCATACTGTACATTGACTGCAATAGACTCCAGATAGAATAATACCAAATCCGAGCAAGGCACAACATGTTACAATATGAAATGTATCTCTCATTTGAATCAATTGTGTATTCTCCCGGTGGACACAGACATGGTTTTTTGCCTTCAAGTACAGGAAGAAATATTCCGAAATACTTGGATACAGTATTTGTCCCAGCACTATTGGCTGGTTTCAGAGACCCTGATTAGCACTAATCTTGATACTCCCTGATGATACCCTAGGTAAGGCAGTCCAATGTTAGTGCTAATCGGGGTCTGTGAAAACAGCAATAATATCATTAGTAAGTTACAAAAGGGGGACAAAACTTAAATTAAAACTGAAAAAGTACAGAATAACCTTGGTAAATATTGTTACAGACTTCAACAAAGCTCCATTTTAATGTTTTTAACATAAAAACATCCTTAAACTAATTTGAAAAAGTAACAAACTGCATGATAGCAAAGAGCATAACACATTGAAGGAGAAGACCTATTATTATTATTGTTATTATTATTATTATTATTATTATTATTATTCAGTATGAAGCCGATTTATGTATTTACTTTGTTTTTAAATTCAAGAAAATGTAATAAATGCTTATAATAAACTCACTGAGGAGCAACTCGTCTCCAGTAGCGTTCAATCCCATTCTTGAAGTATAAAACAGCCAGCCATCGAACATTTACATCAAGCGAGTGATTTGTGAAGATATTCTGTCAAAAAGTAGAACAAATTGTTATGGGCTTTTTGACCTAAAAAGGTATTTATACAAATATTAAGGCTATTCCAGTTACTACAGGAAAGCCCTAGGGCTATGCGAGAAAAAAAAATGAAATTCTGTCTTTAAAACTCAATTTGGCTTTTAAAAACACAACATTTCAACATTCTACATACCAGCAGGGTCTGGGGAAAAGCCAGAGGAGGCGGAACTCGGAACATTTGTTGACAGCACTGACAGCCTCTAGCTCTAGCTTTCTAGTATAAATTAATTCTTCCCATATATATTATAGAATCATATTTGTTTGAAAAAGCAGCTAAAGTTTGGATTAAGCATGTTTTACACAGGATTGATCAATAATTAATCAACATTTCTCTTTAGGCAATATACAGTTTTTAAATAAGGCTGTTATCAATAAGAGTGTCTTGCCCGATTCGATAATTTTTATACTGCATAGACAAATGTCTCTGCAAAACACATAAGTTTGGAGCAGTGCACATTAGGTATTTCTATAAAGTATTACAATGACATCACCAAAAGTGTCTTTAGTAATTCCTACATGAAGAACAGATTGTCCCAAAGTAATTTCTTTTTTTTAATATATATAGTGTGCGCACATCTACCTAAAAAAATAAATAACGTTTTGGGGCAATGCGTTTTACACACCTGCATCCAACATGAAAACTGTTTTATACATAAATTAAGTGTGCTTATAACCTAATTTGAATGAAAATTGCTTGAGTTTGTGAAGTTTTTTTCAGCAACCTGGCATGAAAGAGCTACGTGATATGAAGTATATATGAAGTTTGTCTTTGTGTACATTTTTATTAATTAAATACGAAATCATGCAATTTTCTCATATCAATTACACTGTTTCATTATTTACCTGGTTTATGGATTGCACTAATAGTTTAACAATATGCTGTTTACACACATGCATTAATGATCCGCAAATGCAATCTTTTTGTGTAGTTTGCAATCTCAACATTTTTCTTTTTAAGTCTATACAATGCAATACACTTGGTATTACCTGGGGCAATGCGTTGTGTGTTTTTTTTTTTTTAAATAGAAAAGCCAGCCTTAATGGAGTACATAAGAAAGTTTACAAACGGCCCACCTTGCCCGTTTGGTTGTGACTAGCTTATTGATCCCAGAATCTCATTAAGCAGCTTCTTGAAGGATTCCAGGGTGTCAGCTTCAACATTACTGGGGAGTTGGTTCCAGACTCCCACAATTGTGTGAGTAAAAAAAAAAAAGTTCCTCCTATTTTCTGTTCTGAAGCCCCTTTATCTAGTCTCCGTTTCTGACCCCTGGTTCTTGCTTCTTTTTTCAGATGGAAAAGTCCCCTGGGTCAACATTGTCAACATCTTTTTGAATTATGAATGCTTGAATCAGATCACTGCATTAGTCTTCTTATTATTGGATACTGGATAATGGATACCTTGCAGCAATATGTTTTTCATATAGGAATTACACCTCTGACACACTAAACACCTTTGGTGACGTCATTATAATACTTTATAGAAATACGTAATTTGCATTGCTCCAAACTTATGTATTTATTCAGAGATATTTGTCTATGCAATATAAAAATTTTCAAATGGGTCAAAACACTCTTTATTGATAAAACAGCCTTAATTAAAAACTGTATATTATCCAAAGAGAAACGTAGATTAATTATTGATCAATCCCGTGTAAAACATGCTTACTCCAAACTGTAGCTGCTTTTTCAAACAGATATGATTCTATAATACATGCGGCAAAATGAATTATCTTTATTAAAACCCTGCGGAAATGAATTTGAGGTTTCAGGCAGCAGTGCTGTTTTTAAAGTAAAAACGTCATGTTTTTTTAAAGAAAATTTCCAGTTTTTATGTTTTTTCTCACATGGCTCTTCCTTAAGTTACAAACCCATTACAGACACACACAGTACTGCCAGTGAGATCAACATTTACTCATTCACATTCAACTATTCTTTCAAAATGTTAATGAATATTATTTCATTTGGAATTAGAAATAAAAAATACATATAAATTAGTACCATAGTAAAAATTTAGTAGTAAAAATAAATCTTACTTAAATCTCGTAATTTATAAAAAAATGGCATCCCTTGAAACTAACAGACACAAACTCAAATGCATTAAAAACACTGAGTTTTACTAAAGGTGCTTTTGTTGCAATATATTGCTCTGAAACTGGAGAGCCTCATTAGCAATTTGTATGTTCCTATTATTATCTCATCATTTATGAATGCTGGAAATTACCTGTCAGAATTAACTTTAGCTTAATGACAGCAGCACATCGTGGATTGATCTGCTACAGGTGGGTCAACCATCATTCAAAATCAAATAGTGTCATAATTAATAATAGAAAAAAGTTTTTTTTATCGTTAATTAAAATTAGCTCTAACTAGATACCAAGCATCCATCCTAGAAGGCTCTTCATATCAATTATACCCTGTGTTTAATAGAGTACTAATATCATGCCCAAAGCACAACATACTAAAAAGAGTCCTCTTTTAAAAAAAAAAACAACTTTGTTCTAAATATCATTTGGGTTAAGGCTTTTAGAAATGTTAACACACCTAACCCTTGGGCTTTGTCAACATGAGTCCTTCTGTGTTAAATCAACCAAATTCTCATAATTCACTTGACCTTCACACAGAAAACATTCACAAAATGTTCCTATCCATGCACAGTACTAACTGCAAAATAGTTTACATCAGTTACTTGTGGAATAATCTCTACGTAAGTGTAATCGAGTATTTATCACCACAGGTGGTATCTCCTATAAACACTGCCCAGGGTGAACAGCAAATGCAAAATAAGCATTATACAATTGATAACATTAATCATAATCTTTAATTTTTATATAGCACCTTTCATAGTAGACCACAATCACAAAGTGCTTTACAGAGGTAGGCTGTGATCTGTACATTATATGCAGAGTCACTTACAATAGGACATTGATTTAACTTCTCATCTGCAGGATAGAGCACAAGGAGGTTAAGTGACTTGCTCAGGGTCACACAGCGAGTCAGTCAGTGGCAGAGGTGGGAACTAAACCGGTGACCTTCTGGTTACAAGCCCTGTACTATAACTACTATAAGAAAGCAATAAGAAATTAAAATCATCCTGCATATAAAACAAAAAGTCCACTAGGATGGACGCTTGGTATCTCGGACCTAAAATATTTTAGAATACTAATTTAATAATTCATATATTGTCTCTAAACAACAGATTAATCCACAGTGTGCTGTTGTCATTAAACAATAAGATATTTGCAGCATATACAAAGGAGGACAGTAACAGGAACCGTATTCTGCTTGACAAAAATGTTACAGCTGCTTAAAGCACACCTACCAGTAGCACAGAGTAAAAGCCTGGCTGTGTTTCCCATTGCTTGAGCTGTTCCTCTGCTGGTTTCAATACAGCGGTATCCTGGCTAGTGGCCTGGGTCAAGGCCTGCAGAACAATAGTGCTGGCACTGTTAATGTCCATGGATAATCTATTTGGGACAGAAAGAGACAACCATGTATACCTTTTACTTTTATCATTATTAGCCATGCTTATGATTTCTTCAACAACTTCTAAAAGTTGGATTCCTGAAGCGAGGTAGTTTTGGAAAAGAATACTCAGTGATGTGCAATTGTAGTATCTGCCACTGTCAAGCAAAGAGGTCACATGCCACAACCCCCCTCAATAGAAAGTAGGGGTTTTTTTGTGTTCGAAGTAAAAGGCACAGATTTTATCTCTGGAGCTTGGAGGACTAGTCCAGCAAAGATCACAACTTCCTGGATGGTTGAACGCACCCAAAGAGACGAGTTGAATGACATACAGCCTGTACCATCAACCCATCTAATTTTGGTTAATGATAAAAAATTTAAACAGCCTACAGCGGGTCAGTGCAAATGCTTGCTTACTGAATGCTAGTATATTTCTGGGGAGATGTACAGTACAAATTCAACATCGTTTAATCCACCCAAAGGACATTAGTGTTACTTTCCCATTATCTATGTGCTAGGAATACAGAAGGGGTATGATGCTTCTTGCCTTTTGGGATAAACAGGAAATAAACACCCCACCCCTAGTTCTGCATTTTTAGAAATTTGATGACATTTTGGGTAATGACTACATTAGTGATATGACCTTCATTACATACTTTGCTTCTATCCAAAGAGGATATGACTATCTATTAAGCCCAAGATATACAGGGATTGAGTAGGGTACTGTCCATGACCTGTGCACCCTTTGTCTGGAAGGCAAACTTGAAGAAACAGTGTCTGACAAGTTCAAATTATCTGGATATTGGAGCTGAAGACACACAGTTTTCTGAAGGCAAGCAATTAAATTAAGTTGAGCTGCTTTTGTATCCTATAAATACAAATGCAGATTGCGTTAAAAAAATCACGCTCACTTAAAATACTAATTACACTTCTGCACTTTCCATAAGCCAATATATTATTCCTATTAAGTGATTATAATGAAAAAAAGTGATTAATTCATTATGAGTGTAAGTGTTACACAGAACTGGGGTATGTTCTATGAGATTCTTGAGAGATGTTCTTTTTTAATTATTATCATGGGGTAACTGATTGCACGACAACAAAAATACATTCCTTGGAGTCATTCCAAAACATGTTTGTTTAGTTTGCCTAATACCTTATATCAAGATACACCTAATCATGTGGCTAAGAAACTTCAAGATTAAAGCAAGGAGTGGAAATCTGATTACCCAGTATTGTGAAAAAAGAAAAAAGATAAGAGAAACACTGACATCTAGTGGTTTGACTTTGTGCACAATCACATTATTTTCCCAACCGCAGAGGCCCCAATGTATATTAACCAAAGATTTTTTTTTTTCTTTTTTTTTTTAAATTCACAAAGATAGCCATTAAAGCACAGCTTGTCAAAGTTCAGGGATGTAAATATCTGCAGTTTCACCCATTCCAGGTTTTACTAGGAGCTTGATTAGCCACACTGTATAGGTGACAAGCTCACATGTATTAAACTAAATTAAACAATAACAAATCTAAATGGTACCCTATACTTTCACAACTAGGCATAGCTCTAAACTCCACAGCAGTTAAACAAATCGGCTGCACCACTACGTAAACTACAAAATGACGGGGGTCAGGAACGGCTCAATACAATGCAATGCGAGCCTTATTTCCATCCCCGAGTAACATGTGTACCACTTAGATCTTACCTTTGAACGGTGTTTCTATGCAGTGAATGTTTATTAAACCTTTATCACAACTGCAAACCACACACTCAGATGTGAGACTACTATTTTGTCCACAGTGCTCTGTTCCATTGATTGAAATAGATTTGTCCATGTGATTTGTCAGATGAAGTGCACTGTCAGCAGAGTGCATGTCTCAGCAACCTTTGAAAACAATATGAAGTCACAATGCTGAACGCTATGTATCCAATTCAAATAAGCTGGAGTTATTTCTCTTTCAGAAAAACAATGGAATAATTTGTTTAGTTAGAGCTCAGCAGAGGGAAAAAAATAATAAAAGGTCCAAATATATGAAAATAAACAAATCACACGTTTTTTTGTTTTGTGTTTTTTTGGAGGTTTTTTTACTCTAAAATCATTTTACAACAATCCACAGTGTTGTTTACATCCAGACTCAGAAATGTAAGTTAGTTTATTAATTTCTGTAACTATAAAGCCTATAAAACAAGCATTGCAACTTTGAGCAATTATCAGGAGACATTTTCCAGCCATGTAAAGAAACAAGAACATCAAAACAGTTTTGATTCAATCAACTTGGTGAAAATTGCTCACAAATTTACTGTTGTTTCAAGAGTATAAGAGACTAGGTGCAAGTTCTTTGGGCCATTGCTGAATATGACATTAAATTTACAGATACTGTTCCTTAGACTTAAAAAGAGACACATTTGTGACTCAAACATCCACTGTAGCATGTTCCTTCTTTCATGGAGAAACCTTCCAAAGCTATTGTACTTCAAGGGCCTGACCCCACCACTGCCCCAGCGATAGGCTCAGAGGTGGCCATACCATCTGCTGCAGCAACTCCTTGTTTTTTAACCAGACTCCTTAATTGCCTCTCACATACAGTACAACACAAACGTTATTATTGCCACCACATGAGCTTGTACAACTCCCAGCCTGGAAGAGGACAGCACCTACACTGATGAAAATGCTGAAAATGCTTCAGGCAGACATGTCCATGTCCCTTCAACCTCATCAACTATGTTGGTCTTAGAACTTGGCTTGTTTTAAATAATTTACCTCCCCTCTACATCTAGCTCTATTTACTTATTTCAATACACTGTTGGTATAATGGCTATTTCCAAGAATGTTCATCAATTAAATATTAACCATTTCAGTTGATAATACTGCTAAATCAAACAACTGTGTCCTCACATTGACCATCTGTAGTAATCTCAAAGACCAAAATATAATGTATTTATATTTCTGGCATTATTATTAACCAGCACACTGTCTAATAACCTTATCATTATCCAAATCAACCTAGCTGAAGTCAAAAACTGATGTTAATGTTAATAGATATGGACCAAAAGGCCAGAATCACACATTTTTAATAATCCCAAATAACTTTCAAAATAACTGGATGGTTAAAGATACATTTAACACACCTGGTTCTTCTTAAAATGGTCAATTCTACCATTACTTAATTTTAATGCAAAATGTTCATTAAAAGTAAAAATGTCCAGCTGAAGTGGATGATCAAGGGTACTACAGATATAAAAACAGAAACTCATTCAAAGGTTTCATTCAATTAGAGGGCACTACCTCATGGTTGATGAAGATGGTACACTCAAACAGAATGTCTTTTACAAAAATATAACATGGAAAAAAATAAACATTACGAAAAAGGTTAAATATTTTGTTCAGTGGATTTAAAATAAAAGCACAATCATGTGCTGTATGTAAATAGTTCTGATAAAATATAATTGTTCTCCCTTGATGCTTTTTTGTATTTAACAGAAAAACACAGCAGCACAATTCCACTTAATATTGTTGGCCTCATCAGCGGATTTCTAATATTAAGCGAAGTTCACTTGTAGGGCTTTATGTCAATATTATACTGTTTATATTTAAACTTTTTTTTTTTTTTTTTTTTTTTTGTATTAGAAAGTGCTAGGCTTGCCATTATCAGTGTTCTAGGGGGTTGGTTTGAATTTGAGCACGTTAAGCGCTTTTCACATTAAGTGTTTTAGGATGTCCCACTTTAAGTCCATGTCATAAAAAAAGATGAATGTCTTTAACGTTTTTCACGTGTGTTGGAAAGTAAACACTTGTAAATAAACTAGTAGCACGTGCGTAAGATGCACAGGTCAGTATACACACCTAACCTAAAAAAACGAAACCCTATAGCGATTTTAACTGTTACGATGTAATCTGAAGCATGTCAAACAGCTCTGTCGCAAACAGATGCCAAAACTTGTACCCCGTGGCGCGATTGTAAAAAAAAATTTAAAAAAATAAAAAAAAATAGTATAATAATAAAAAATAAAAAACAGAAGTACACTACACAAATGCACAGTCTGGCCTGGGCCAGAACGATTGGTTGTCAGAACCGAAACTACCTACCGTGAGTGAGTTTGTATCACTATTTTATGACAAATGACTGCATAGATTAAAGAAAACGCTTACCTTTTTTAAAAAAAAAAAACAGTGTTAGTGATTATCTCCAAGTAACAGGGTGTCAGCGCTGACTACATCAAAAAGTAACCTATACAAACTGCATAGGATCAACCATCCACTGCTGAGCCAGCGCGGGGTGATGATGTAAGCTTTTCAAACACGTGCTCTGTACACAAACACAAATTCTTCACCAAATACAGCGTGCATTAGCCATTGGGAAAAACAGTTTTAACTAAAGTTTAATGTTTGATGCAAATTCCTAACTTTGACAGGGCTTGGACAACTTATGGGGACGTGAAAAAATGATTGTCACCACAGATGGGGTGCTTATTCAGCGCATATTTTACAATGTCAACTGAAATTCAAAATTAGCAATGATTGCAGTGCCTGACGTGTATGTCGTATAACTGCTTTCTGGCAAAAAATCACGGAATGTTCCCTGGATGAAGCCACAAAAATAACACATTTAAAAATAAGACAAGCCCTTCTGTGTGATGGACCAGCCACACAGATGTTTTTGTCTCTACGTTTACTGTTAAGTGAAATAGGGCCGCATAATATACGTCCTTATTTAAAAATAAATAAATAATAATAAATTACAAACGTATTTTAATAAGATAAATATTCCCAGTTGTTTCCTATGTAAAGCATGGAACACAAGTGTAAGACTCAGATGGGATTACTAGTAACACAGGAAATGAGGACATCGTTTTGTGCAGTCTACCAGAAAAGAGAACTAGAGGGGACGATTCGTGAGAGTGGTGGTGTGCTAATAAGAGCCCGAACTATTTAAATGCAATAAAAATAAAAAAAGATTACACTTTAATTACGGAGATACTGATTTGCATTCATCAAAACTTATTTGATTGAATTCTAGACATTTTAATATAATTAATTATTCAATGTTTTAATATTATTATTTCGTTATTATTTAAACGATTCTTTTGATTTAGTTTTATGATGCAACTTGTACCATTATTAGTTAGAAAATGTTTTTAGAGTATTTCATGTTAATGAGAAGTGGAACACTATCCGTATGTTCCCATAAAAACAGAATAGAAAAAAAAAAAACGATTGTCGCTTTATTTTGTTCTGCTTGATTTTATTCAGCTTACATTTGCTGACTGTCGCATTGTTACTGTTTTAAAATTATTTTTGTATGCCTTTGATTTGATCTGTGTTTTAATTACTCCCGCACATAAGCGCAAACTATAGGCGGATCGCGTGCAGTATTATTCATATTTTTGATAGTGACTAGTTCCCGTAAGTAGAATAATACCGTGCCACAATAATCACAAGTATCAAACATCACACAACAAATCAATTCAATTCAATCTGTTTTGTTTTGTTTTTTTGCCAACAAATGCCCGTTTGCACCAACAAACGGAACACATGAGCGCCTAACTAAATAGAACGAAAGACTATATATTTGAAAGTGTATTGTTTTGAAAAATATATATAATTAAACTATGTCTTTCCTTATGCGTATACTGAATTCACTGTAATTGATCCACTGCCGCTGAGGGCGATGAAAATTAATTTAATCAGACGCACATTGGTTCTTAAAAAAAAAACTTGGTGATGGTCCTGTAAAAATCACACTGCGACAGAACGAGGGCCGTGAAGCATTTTTGGGAAAAGCAGTTTTCTTCCGAAACAACCTTAGGTCTGTCATGTTTTTCGTACGTGGACTTCAAATCCCAGAATCTGGCAGTATCAGTTTACGTTGGTATGAATTGGATACTCATTTCAGTCGGGAGCATTTAAACACGTGTTGTGGAATGCAATAGTTTTTTTTTTTTTTTTTTTTTTTTTTTTTTTTATTATTATTATTATTATTGAAGTACAGCACTGTAAATAACTTAGATAACTAAATTAGACCTCAAAAAATCTAAATGCCGAAAGTTAAAGCAGAAAAGAAAACCCGACAAAACCAGGAAATTAAAAGTCAAGGTTAGTGTTTGTGTAAAGAGAGATTATTGAATAGCGTTGTGCTTGGTGGAATTGGAATGTTTTTTTCTGTTTTAACAATGCTATCTGTTACCTGCGTCGGATTCATAACATTTTAACCTCAATTATTATTTTTCTTTACAATTAATTTTATTTTAGGCTGCTCATCGGCCAACAGATGTGGTTTTGGAAGTTGGTCCTGGTACTGGTAACATGACCGTGAAACTATTAGATAAAGCAAAAAAAGGTAATTACTGTCAGATATACAAAATACACCGTACTGTAAGATATAAGAAATACACTCGTAGACAAAATGCTTTTGCCCCTGAAAGCCTAAGTCTTGACTTTGTTATTGCTTTATAACAGGTAGTTGCTTGCGAGTTGGATACCAGGCTCCTAGCTGAACTTCAGAAAAGAGTGCAGTCACGTAAGTTAGGCTTGATGAGGCCTACAGTTTTACACATTACTGCTCCAAACCATTCAAGGATATTCAGAGATGTATATTTAAGTGTTACAAATCCTCAAGTCTCGTACTGAAATGATATCTAACACTTCACTATAAATATCACACATTACACAGTCCATGCTAGGAAAGGTGTGTCGGGGAGGGATTCATCTTTCTTTATACCTGAACTGTTGGTCTGGCATCTATCAGGAAAACTTAAAATTAGTGTCTTTCAGTGTGTGTATACACTAGCCTAATATACACGTGTGAAATTACCTAAATTGTTTAAAAAATTAAGAAAATAGCAGCAATGTTAACACTGTCAAACTTTGTCCTTAGACCAATGAAAACTAAGCTCCAGATCATGGTTGTTTTAGATCGACTTGCCCTTTTTTGATGTTTATAATTACAAATATAAAACAGAAAATAATTGATAAGTATTCACAAATATTGACTCAAGTGGGGGGGGGTGAATACTTATGCAGTCAATTATTTTCTGTTTCGTATTTGTAATTCATTTAGAACAATTTGTAGATTTTATTTTTCACTTTGACATTATGGCCTTTTTTTGTGTTGATCATTGGCAAAATAACCTAATTTAAATCAATTTTGATTCCATGTTGTAACAAAATAAAATGTGGAAAAGTCCAAGGGGGGTGAATACTTTTGAGAGCCACTGTATATGTGTGTGTATGTATGTGTGTGTGTGTGTGTGTGTGTGTGTGTATATATATACACACACACACACACACACACACACACACACACACACACAGTGCCTTGCAAAAATATTCAGACCCCTGACCAATTTTCTCATATTACTGAATTACAAATGGTACATTGAAATTTCGTTCTGTTCGATATTTTATTGTAAAACACTTAAACACAAAATCAATTATTGATAAGGTGACATTGGTTTTATGTTGGGAAATATTTTTAAGAAAAATAAAAAACTGAAATATCTTGCTTGCATAAGTATTCAACCCCCACACATTAATAATTGGTAGAGCCACCTTTCGCTGCAATAACAGCTTTAAGTCTTTTGGGGTAAGTATGTACCAGCTTTGCACATAGTGTCGGAGTGATTTTGGCCCATTCTTCTTGGCAGATTTGCTCCAGGTTGTTCAGGTTGGTTGGACGACGCTTGTGGACCTCAATTTTCAAATAGTGCCACAGATTCTCAATGAGATTGAGATTGAGATCAGGACTTTGACTGGGCCACTGTAGGACATTCACCTTTTTGTTATTGAGCCACTCCAATGTTGCTTTGGCCTTGTGCTTGGGGTCGTTGTCCTGCTGAAAGGTGAATTTCCTCCCAAACTTCAGTTTTTTAGCAGACTGAAGCAGATTCTCTTGCAGTATTTTCCTGTATTTTGCTCCATCCATTTTTCCTTCAGTTATAACAAGATGCCCAGTCCCTGCTGATGAGAAGCATCCCCACAGCATGATGCTACCACCACCATACTTCACTGTAGGGATGGTGTGTCTTGAGGCATGGGCAGTGTTAGGTTTGCACCACACACAGCGCTTTGAGTTTTGGCCAAAAAGCTCTATCTTGGTCTCATCTGACCACAAAGCCTTTTCCCACTTCGCAGCTGGGTCACTCTCATGCTTTCTGGCAAATTCCAGACATGCTTTCAGATGGTACTTTTTGAGTAACGGCTTCTTTCTTGCCACTTATACAGGTCAGTGTTATGCAGAGCTCTTGATATAGTTGACTGGTGCACCATTACTCCACTCCCAGCCACTGAACTCTGTAGCTCATTCAAAGTGATTGTTGGCCTCTCTGGCTTCTCTCACAAGTCTCCTTCTTGTTTGAGCGCTGAGTTTTGAGGGACGGTCTTTTCTTGGCAGTGCCTGGGTGGTGTGATGCAGCTTCCACTTCCTGATTATTAATCCAACTGTGCTCACTGGGATATCCGAACACTTGGATATTATTTTGTACCCTTTCCCTAATCTATGCAGTTGTATTACTTTACCTCTAACGTAGAATGCGCTTTGGTCTTCATTTTCCATCAGATTCACAGCCTTACCAATGAGCCTTCAACAGTGGGGTTTTTATCCAGAAAATGTGACAGCAACTTTAATGGTTCACAGGTGGAGGCCAATGGTAAGGTAATTGTGTCCTTGTTAGGGCAATTTCTTACATCGGTGCAAACTGGGAGTTTCCACAGCACAGGGGTTGAATATTTATGCAAGCAAGATATTATTTCAGTTTTTTATTTTTCTTAAAAATATTTCCCAACATCAAACCAATGTCACCTTACAATAATTTATTTTGATTTTAAGTGTTTTAAATTAAAATGTCGAACAGATGAAATTTCAATGCACCATTTGTAATTCAGTAATGAGAGAATTGGTCAGGGGTCTCAATACTTTTGCAAGGCACTGTGTTTGTGTGTGTGTGTGTATATATATATATATATATATATTTTATATTTTTTTTTTTTTTGCAGATTTCCTCACCGTTTGTTTTCAAGCTGTTGCTGCACAGGCCTTATTTCAAGTGAGCAAAAAATAGCTACTGTATATTCCATGTACATGTTGAATGCTTGATATATAGAACACCATTGTAGTGTTTACAAAAAATGTTTAACCTTGATACAAATTATTCTGCTTTCATTCCAAAACTGATTATTCAACCAGGATGTGTGAATACAATTTTTAAAACCAGATGTGTTGTGGGGGTGGGGAGGTATACATCACTGGATACAGTAAAAATAATGTTTATTGTAAATACATCAGGGTGTTCTATAACTTTTTAAGAGCTGTTTTCTTTCAACTTGAATTAGACATCAATCAAGTAATGTGTTTTTTGTTTGTTTGTTTTAGATGTGCAGTGCTCATGTTTCAAAGAGAATTTGCCCATCCACTGGTTGCAAAACCTGGAGATAAACTCTTCTGCAGATTATCCATAAACACTCACTTGTTGGCCCTTGTAGATCATGTCAGGAAGGTCAATCGATGAGCTTATTCAATGGAAATAGTCAAGCTGTCATATTACTGGTTTTTAAAAATAACTGTTTTTCCACCTTTTAGAGGGATTGCTTTTGTTTTTAAAATAGAACTTTAGAATATCAGAATGCCTGATTTTTTATTTATTTATTTTTTTAGGTTGGCAAAAATAACTTTTGTCCACCACCAAAGGTGGAGTCCAGTGTTGTCAGAATAGAACCAAAGAATCCACCACCACCAGTGAACTTTCAAGTAAGACATCACAGCTGTGTGTGCAACTCAACAACAGAGTGTTTCGAAAGCAGGGAGCAAACTTAAATATCCGTTATCTTTTTAGGAATGGGATGGTCTTGTCAGAATAGCGTTCAGTCATGGCTGAGTACTTCTTGTATGAACTGTATCGTTAAACTTATTTTCTTTGTTTTAGATCTAGAGCAGTTGGAGAAGAATTACCAAATCCACTGTTCTGTACACAACATTGTAAGTAAACTAGAAGGGTGTTTCCTTAGCAGATTATTATTAGTTTTGGGAAAAACTTGCACAACTGACCCATATTGTATTCAATATTATAGAGGATTTTGAAGCCAGTTGGAGTGTCCACTGCTCTTCACACAAACCATTGACAGTACCATATTGAGTTTCTACCATACTTTGTTTGTATTAGTACGGTTTACGTCTCCTTGAAAAATCATACTTGAGCACTTCTCAGAATTCCCTTTAAATGCAAAAAGGGAACATCTTATTTTTGCCAGGTATCTTAGCCACTTAACGAGTGAATGTAAACAAA
The DNA here is from genome assembly GCF_017654505.1 of Polyodon spathula. Taxonomy (NCBI): domain Eukaryota; kingdom Metazoa; phylum Chordata; class Actinopteri; order Acipenseriformes; family Polyodontidae; genus Polyodon; species Polyodon spathula. Next base: position 76,124,875 of record NC_054535.1, read on the forward strand.
TATAGTTGGTTTGTATATAATAGTAGAGAAGTTAGCATCTGCACATGAGTTATATTGTAGTGTATAAACAACCCCCTTTCCTCTATAGGGCTATGTTGTGGTACATTGAAGTAAGAAAATCCAAATGCAACAAAAAAATATCCCTTTAACAGGTAATACCAGATGATTTTAGCATTCTGAAAAAATAAGCAACATCCTTCAAGAAACTGGCTTCAGTGAAAAATGAGCACGGCCCGTGGACATCAATGATTTTATGAAGCAAGTATAAAAGAATATTACTATCTTCATAGATGCAATATAACTTTTTTGCTTGTTATACTTTATGTAATATAAATACTTTTTTCAACAACTTTCAATCCTATTGGTAGTCCTGGTCAACTTTATTGAAACAATCCTTTCAGTTCTGCATACAGAACATGGAATTAACAGTCCTGGGTTGTATTCCTTTTCTTCCATAGATTACTTCATGGATTTAACTCAGCTGGCATCCACTTCTTGTGAATGAGGAAAGAGAAGAAAGAGGAAAGATAAATGAATAAAGAACTGCTATGATGTTGAATGGACAAATGCAGCTTTGTGCATTTCATCTGGAATTACTTGATCAACTTCTAATTAATTTTACTATAGGTAAGGTCATTTAAGAAAAGTGCGGTTAAACTGAATGGGTTTTAGTTTAATCCTGTTAAACCACATAATTTAATTGTGGCCAATAGCAATACACCCCCTACCTCTTTAGTTGTATTACACTGCTGAAAGTTATGAATGTGTGTACAGTATTTTGTAATTGTTCATAAAAATGTGAATTGCTGCGACTGGGGTCCCAGTAAAGTGCATTTTGATTAGATCCCTTCTCCTCAGCAGTGTGGGAAAGCTTATAACCTAGAAAGGAAATTTTATATACAAACACCTTTTAAATGTTTAACTTTATTCTAGCAAGATGGTGACCATCAGAGCCTTTAATGTATTATACAAGATTTGAAGGGAGTTAGTTTTGCTACCTTGTGTCAAGAGTCTGGCTGGTTTTCCTTGCTGGCTTTCTTCATTTGTGATATGCAACAGGTTTCAGACTTTTACATACTCATGATAGTTTACAGTGCTTTGAAATGAGACCTTGTCTATTTGGATTTGTGTCGCACATTGTTTGCTGGTTGCCCTATAAAATAGAAATTACTTGGGTTTACACAATCATTATATACAGACACATTTCACATCAGTCTTGTCTTAAATCAATAGTACTGTGAAACTTTAAATTGAGATTTTAAATACATGTTCATGTTGGGAAACATTGGTTTAAAAAAAAAAAAAAACATTCAAAATAAATTTGTAAAGCAGGGAATGATGACTAGAACTACAGTAAAACCTGCTATAACCAGTCACCCAATGGACTGAATCTATTCACTGCATTTTTTCTATTAAAATTAATAGATCACATTGCGAGTCTACCAGGTTATAAAAGTTGGTGACTCTAAACAGAGGTTTAAGACAGCCACTCTACCAAAGGGGGCAATTCTATCACCTCAGACAAGCTTTGCACATGGGGGAAATGTAGCTTAGATACATTTTCGTTCACAATGGTTTTCTCTGTATGACCAACATGTTCATTTGTTTGTCTTGTTTCGTCATAACGTGGACACCAAAATGTAGAATAAAGGCAATGATTTCACTACGTATTCTATGCACGTCTTTCTGAAAAGTTGGGTGCATTATAGCAGTGTTTTGTTAAAACAGAAACAAGGAAACATACAGTGTACTCACTACATATACATATGTATACATTTCGGTATAAAACCATTCCAAAACATACAAGTAAACATTTATTCTTGGAGCCAGTATTAGGTCTAACGCACATACTATAAAACGTTATGATGGTTAGCAGTACAAGTCCTCTCAAGTGTCGGTGTCCATTATTTTTTATACATTAATTAGTTTATAGTTTAGTTTTTTTACAACTAAAATGTTGAAATGAGATGCAAGCCACTCGACAATAATTATAAAACAAGTAAAAGATGAAAGGCTTCAATGTACCGATACATACCACAACTGTCGACTGCCTTGTAAATACTTGTGTCATAATATGGCACATATGTAAAGTAAACTACTCAACATGGATTGAAGTTGTAGAACACACACAGTAGATCCAACAAAGCAAAATGTACACTGATAAGGAATGTGTTTTATTAAGACTGTGCTTACTATGCAGTTCAGCTAAAGAATGAACCTGGCCCTATAGCAAGACTGCTATATAGAGCACATCCATGTGGGCACAGTTAGGGTGATAGGGAAATATTTTACAATCACTGATGGGTTCTGCATGCATACATTTCAAAACTGTCCAGCCAGTCTTTGTAACAAAGTCTTAACACATTTAACAGAAAGGTACTATGGAAGTCAAAAGTCCACAGTTTTACTTCATTGGTTTTTTAAAAAGTTGGCAAGGATTAGTACAATTAAAAAATATCAAACAAAGTGCTAGGGATCCTAACCCTGCAAGTTTGTGCTGTTGGAAGCATTTGTATTAACACCATGGGAGTGTTTCATGTACAACGGAAAAGTGAGAGTAAGGCGGCTCCTCTTATTTACAGCAAAGTTTTTAGTTTAAGTTGTTGATGTCTCACAACCAGGTTTAAGAATTACAGAAATGTACAGTAGAAGTTTAGTGGGTTTCTTTTTTTGTTTTATAATCCTTAAACACATATACAGACAGAGAGAGTGCCTAAAGGGCACGTGGTCGCTTGGGATTAATCTGCTTACTAGCTTGTTCTTCCTCCTGGAGGGCTGAACGGAAAGATTTCACTTTATCTGTAAAAAGAATAAAGCAAAGTAAGGTTTGGTGTACACCATAAGCTTCTTCTGTAAAGCGAAGTTGGAATTGCCTAACTGGGTAAAGATTTTAGATTGAAGTGACAGTAAATGAGACTTCACAGATACTGACAAAACTTTCTTGGGCTAGGTAAATCTACACAGTCTATAAGATTAGTACTTAATTGGGGTCTGTGAACTCTGCCGTCAGTTACCATCATTGTGCTTTAGACACTGGAGTAAATGAAATGGGCGAATGTAATTGGCCTGACCTATCTGATGCAGGCAAATAAATAAAAAAAGACCTAAAAAGATAATATCTCCAGCTAAAGACATTCTGTATACCCACAGTATATTACAGAACAGCATGACTTAACTGTACCCACTGTCTAAAAAAAACATAGATGTACTCAACATGAGTGTTTCCAGACCACGTTTCATAAACCCAGTGCAGTGTAGCTCTGACAGGGCAAGGTTACATTCGCATGTGAAGCAGTTCATATTTCCCAGCTTGCACGTCTAAGTTACAGACAAATGAAACATGACAAATGTAGAACTTACTTTTCCAGATTTTATCCAGTCATAACCGGACTGAAATCACTGCCATGCAGTGGTGTGTGTAAGGCTCCACATGCATTTGCAAAACATGGCCTGCATACTCTTTAGAGCTTTTACCTCTTAGTTCTGTTAAGATCTCGATCTTTTGATCCAAAATTTGTTCTAGTTGTGTGGCATAAGAATCTGCGTCATAATCTACTTCTTCAGTCATTTCCAACAGTGCCTTTTCATCCTCCAGCCATCTTATAGACTCCTGCAAGAAATCCATAATTTATTAAAAGGCATTGAAAAATGTATTTATTCAGATCTTAGAACAATCTTGCAAGTAACTGTTTTTAATTCACTGTTGGTTAAAGCAGAAAAATGATTTTTCTTTTGGTTTTGCCTATTAGTCAAAGTTTTATTTTTATAAGCAGTACGATATTTATGTACAATATTTTTTGTGTGTGGGGGGGGGGGGGCTAAATTATTTGTCACTCTTGGTGTTTGTTAAACATGAACACCCTCATTATTATTGTTAAATATTTGTTTTTAAAAGGGATGACACATTTACAGCAATTCTGCCACTCCTAATGCACAAAAGTCTGATATTAATGGTATAGCCAATGTAAAACTGGTTTCTTGGGTGGTCCTATTGCATTATTAATTCTCCTGGTACTTAAAAAATATTGAAGGTCTGCAATAGATTTGGCTGGATGTTATAACGCCATAGGATAGGATAGGTGAATGAGGAAGACATTTCTGGGGCAGGACTGTGCTCTCCTAATCATGGCAAACACAAGAAAAGATATCCATGTGTAAGCATCCACACAGGCCTACTTAAATAAAGCAATGAAATTCAACAATACTGATTTATTTGTACTTCAATCCCAAAACTTGTATTAAAAGTTATTTTACCTGGAAAACAGCCCTGTGGTCCTCTACCACCTGCTCCTCCATTTCTACCATCTGGGATACAGCTTCATGGAAAGTGAACAGCTGGGGAGATACTTCCTCCTCCTGGAAATACAGGGAATAGCCATTCAAAACTAACTTAATTTACTTTCACAAGGAGACACACATAATGAACAAAATCATAATTAAAATCAGAATTTAAAATGTACTACACATTTGTTTTCCTACACATACTTTTCAGTATACTGTCCAGATGTGTCCCTCCTTTACAAAATAAAATATCTACATAACATTCATTTAGAAGATACTAGACAGACAACTTTAAAAAATAATTTAGTGTCACACGACATACTGTACAACACGTACTTAAAATCAGTACTGTAAGGAATATTGAGTGGGTCTTACATTTTGTTCACAAAGCAGCTTGAGATCATCTCTTTGAGGAGAGCTTCCAACACCCCATTGGGCTTCCAATGTATCCAGCTGATTTGCACCATGAATATTGGGGCGTCCTTCTATGACTGCACTGGGATCTACTGTCAACTCCTTCACTCTGAAAAGTACACAAATCATTTGAGCTTTGTGTTCTTTCATTTTACTGCATTAATAAAACCGTACATAAAAATAGTAATGCCACCTTCTAGTTTTATACTTTTACAATTGGAAATCTTGCAAAACAAACACTTTGCTCGGTTTAAGAAAAACAGCTAAATATATACACCATACCAGGGGTCTCCAACCCTGGTCCTGGAGAAACTCTATCCAGCAGGTTTTATACGTCTTTACCTCATCAGTGGCTAAAGATCTGGAACACCTGTTAATCTTGACTAATTAAGCCAATAACTTGGTTCAATTAAGTAATACAGATTGGTTGAAACAAAAACCAGCAGCCACAGTAGCTCTCCAGGACCAGGGTTGGAGACTGCTGCAGTATACAGTGTCTGCCTTTAGTTGAGTGGTTTGCATGCGACCTAGTGGGAAAAACTTGTAACTACACTCTTACATAAGTGTATTTTAATTTCTCTCTTAAAGGGGAAAGTCAAAACACTAATTTGGGTATCTTTCTCATAAAAGTGGAGGCAAAGGGGGATTTGTTTTGTTTTACTTCCTACCTTGTAAACTAAATGTTTTTTTAAGGGTGACGTTACCATCTTAACTCGCATCTAACAAGCGAAAAAATTATGCATAATGCCTGCCACATTGAACTAGCAACAAACATAGACATGCTGAAACAAATGACAGTATATAAAATATGCATGCAACACCTGGGATAGAAAATGGGTAAAACATTTTAAAAAAATGGAAGATAACCAAAAATGTACATGTGACCCTCTACATGCACTGCACTCCATATTGCCATAAATGAAAAGGGAAACAAGGTTTTTGTGAAATGTATAGAAGTAGACCTGCTGGGCGAAGTAGAAAAGTCATCATGCTCAGAGGTAGGGGAGAGCTCAGAGCGGCTGCAGCCACCCTGCGAGAAGGGAATGTCTGAAGGACTGATTCCAAACTCCTTTACTCTGAAGTACCAAGACAGAGCAATAAACAGAAAGGAAAGGGTCTCGTCAGAACAGAAAAGCAAGATCTCACAAAACCGATTATTTCATCAGGGAAACATCTCTACAAAGTGCAGCTACATCTCTACAAAGTGCAGCTCATACAAGAGAAAATATCAAAGCAAAGCATTGTAAATATATTACAAGCAGCAAGGTTTGCTTCTGTTGGCGATTCAGTGAATGGACTTTAAATATTGCAGTCATTAGGTATTTTGCTTTATCTGCAACATGAAGACATATTTTGGTTAACGACAATTTCAGTCTTTGGACCAGAATATAAAAACACAAGAGGGTATTTAAAATATGTAACAGATGGCAATGTACTACAATTACTACAGGGACAAGGTTTTCTATGTTCTTCAAGGCAGAATCACATAGAGGAACAGACAAAAGGGGCAAACTGGTAAGGCTACTTATCTGCATGACAGACAAAATTATCAATAACATTATTTGACAAGTAACTATCAAAACACAATTATTGTATGTATTTTACCAAGTTAAATAGAAATGAAAGTTGGGTCATTCCACATCAAATGGACCAATGGTCCCGACCTCATTGTCTCAATGTTTTGATATTGCATACAGATGGAAAAGAAGAATCCCAAAATATGAACTCTCATCTTATTACTGTTAGTTGTGGGCTTACAATATGGGGAGGGGGGGAGGGGGGGGCATGTTTGACAGGTCAGATCTTTCAACAAATTCATGATCTTCTCGATACTCGCTGCACTTCTAGTTTAACGATGTGTCAACGGATTACCTAAGACCTGACCTCTTAAACACAGACCATTTTCAGTGCTTATTTTCATCTGTCAGTCACACCCCATTATAGGCCTAGAACTAGAATGAATCAGAACTGAGCGCTAATATTATGGCATTCTTTCTAAAATACTTCCAAAGAATCTGAGAGGGTTGAATTTGTCCATTTGGTGTACAATGTTTAATTTCTAGCTGGTTGTGCTGAAAACACACACATCTATTTCTAAAAATACACAGTAACATATTTCAATGCAGGCACTCGTTTACAAGCTTGAACACAAAAATGTACACACCTGTTTGCGTATCTCAGAGTATTCAAAGTATTTTCACAGGAGGCCATTCCGGGAGAAATTGTTGCAATCTGTTTTAAAAAAAAAAAAAAAAAAAAAAAAATATAATTCCCACGCTCATTATTAAGTTTCCAACAATATTTAAGCATTTTTAAAAAGGTAGATTTTGCTTTCTACTTACAGAAATGAATTGGTGTTTGGATTTTTCTCATGGACCACAGCAGCATTTTGAAACTAATTTGTATGTATATGCTGTGTGTATAAGTACATGTAGAAAGTAAAGTATTAATATAACGCACCTAACTCAATGAGATTCCTGGGCTTAAATCTTCGTGACCAGGTCTGCACAGAATGTTCTCATTTTGTGCATTGAAAGTTGCTGACGGCAATGTTCTGGTTTCTTTTGTTTAACATTGTTTATTTTTTCACATTCTGAATGCTTTGTAGATAAATGGCATCTCAATTTTGCAGGTTTAAGAGTTTTGTTTGACAAAACCTCCTGACAAAATGCATTGAGGCTTTGGGTCATTCTCGCATCCAGTAAATGTAAATACCAATGCTATTCCCCGCAACCGTTACCTAGTGTAGCAAATTAATCTATCAATTTCTAATGCAACTTATTGTACTCAGAGTCGCTAACTTCGCTCGATGTACATATAAAAATGCTAGATGTATTTTTATTTTTATGTATTTATTTTTAATAATGCTGGCTTCATAATGTGTACATTATTTTGTTAGTATTTGTTTCAAAATAAAAAGATGTTTCAGTTAATAGCATCTTTGAAGGCAAAGGTATTGCATAAAAGGTAGCTGTAATATATATTTATAAACACCCGCAATAAAAGAAAACAGATAAAAGGGGGGAAAATGCAGACTGTATACATATCTTAATGATACATCAGTTAAAGCTGTTTGTTGCTTTGCTTGGTAATAGCAGTAACACAACATGCGACTGTGTAGAAATGGGGTTTTGCATGAACTGCGTAACTGAATTTTGGAATTTGTTTGCGGACCACAGGCTGGGAACCACCGGTCTAGGGTATTACAATTCCATTACCAAGGAAAGGTAATTAGATTTTTAAAAAAATGAATTACAATAATACAGAATAATCAAATACAGAGAAATACAGACTATGAGAACACAAAACATGGAAGACACATTATGAGAATTTATGTTTTATCCTTCATGTGTGATTGTCATTTTTTACTTTGTATTGTGCCAGAGTAGGGGGAGGAAAGGATGTAGTCCTTGAGGTTCAGGACTACATTCCCCAGAATGCCACAGGGCTGGCATTAGCCAGGAGTGGAATCACCTAGCACTAATTTAATGAGGACACCTGCTGAATGGGATTAAAGAGATGTATAAAATAATAGGTCTGCCTCTGGGTGGGGAGCTCTGCGTTAAGGCTAAGACCTGGAGGAATCCTGAGGGCACAGGCTGATATATAAATAAATAAATAAAAGTATTGTGATACTTGAGAGGCATATGTGTTTTGTGACTGGGAAACGGTAGCCGTCCGGTTTTCTGAGCTAGGACTTGTGAAAAGTTTAGTAAGCACTCCTTGGTGGAGTTAGGCTTTTTTTGTGTGCTGGAAATAATCACACAGGCACCTGTTCAAGTACTTAATTTACACTTAAACAGTGTTAAAGATCCCAAAGTGTGGCAAAGCAACCCCGCTTTGCCACAGTATGTAAATTAGTCTGGGAGAGATCTCAGCTCTGGACTTACCATGCATGTCCTTGAGTTCTCTCCAATGAAGGAATCTCGGAGCACCTGCGTGAGTTTACTTGCTCTGAAAGGGGTGTGTGGTTTGTTGCGACCCAAGGCCCTAATACACTCCTAGAAGCAAAAATGTAAACATCAACAAAGCTTAACCAACAGTTCTTTAATAACAAAACAGAAACACTTGTATTTCTTTGCTTTCAATATATTAAATTAAAATCACAAACCAGTGGTCACTTAGAAAAAGCAGTAACATACCCACAGCACAAAAAAGATTTAAGTAAACATTAACTGTCCTAAATGCAGTAACAATTAAGTGAACTGTCCAAAGACTAGAGAAACACACATTACATCTCACTACTAACCTTCAGTGCCAGAAGACTTTTGTTTATTTCAGCACCTTCGAGTCTTGTTTGTCTGTCTGCACTTGAGGTATCTGCTCCCCTTTCATTTCCAGCAAGATCTATAAGTGAAAACTTGCCATGCATCTTTCCTTTCCTTCGCAGAATAATCTGAAACACTGCATGGCTTCTTGAGGAGTGGGCATTAGCTGATGTCTGACCAGATGTTCTAGAAAACAAAAAGTGAGATCAAGCTTTTTTTTTTTTTTTTTTTTTACAAAGCAGTCCATGACAAAATTATGTTTATCTAAACTATGAAAGAAAGCAAGACATATCTAAATATTACAGACAGTAACTTTATTGATTATTTATATAGATATTCATATTGGAAGAGAATGTATTGTTAGTCTCCTAGTTGAGTTTGTTCAATGAAGAGTTTTGTTAACCTCTGTAATATTACCAGGCTTTTAGGATTTTAATAAGCACTGCTTACTTAAAAAAAAAAAAAAAAAAAATAAGAATGCTGACTGCATCTTTTCTCACAATTATATACTTGGGATCTAAACTTGATTCTGTTACCTATCAAGTTCCTTAAACAAATAAGTAACTACGTTAACTGAGTAGCGAGTGTTGCCCTTAATATTCATCTCACAGTACAGATACTATTGATGAAAGACTATTTAGCACAAGTGAGCCCCTCTCCCCCCTCTTTGGCTCAATGATTTGCAGAAATCATTTTAATATTAATAAAATGCTTGTGTTTTGCATCCTTGAGTTGAGTCTGTATATCTATGTACAGGTACAATATAGATTAAGAAAAAAGTAATTTAACAATGATTTATGTTTTTTACCTGCAGCTGTTTCCTATCTCAATCAGTTTTAACACATCCTCAGTACATTTCACTTCCCGTTCCTGTAACCCCACCACCTGAACCTGCTGTTTTCCATCTTCAAGGACTCGTAACTTGGTTTTCCGGTTCAACAAGTCAAAAACCTGGATAATTTCACAAGAAATTAAATGAATAAATTTACAAAAAAAAAAAAAAAAAAAACACACATTAACATCAGGAATTATGTAGCATAAATCTAACCCGCGTTTGGAATGTACTAGTGTACATAACATACAAAAACAAATAAGGTTTACAATACAATACATACCTTGCCACTATAAATCTCAAAAAACGTTGCATATACTTGAAGATCTAACTTCTTATAGTTTGGCTTTTTCAGCATAAGAAATACATCCCGTGCTGTGAAAAGAAATAGTCAAATCAACAGTGAATGGAGAAGAAAGCCACAACAGAATTGTTCTTATTTTCTAAAGTGGTTTGTACGTACCAGCTAGTGCATATATTCCTTTTGAACAATCCTGATTCTTTCCTGAAAAGTCGCCGCCCATTGTCTGGAAAACAAACAAACCAAAAGACTAGTGAAGAATCAGTTCACCAATCCTTGTTTTACACCCCCCTGCTTAATCAATCCAGAGGGTACAGCGTAAGAGGAACGGCAAGTAAATCATGAAGTAATTGGATCTGTCAAAATGAGCTGTATTAAGGATTTGGCAGTGAAACTGTTTTACTGGAGACCAGATGTAATGGAACTTGACAGAAAGAATGGTAGAAAACATCTATGTACTAAGTATTAAAGACATTGAAATTATCTTTATAATTGATAGGGCCAGAGGTAAAACTTTAATGCACCAGTAGCTATTTATAAAAAAAAAAAAAAATACAAACTCACATTTAATGCCACCATCATGAGTAATGATGATTTTTTTTTTTGTAATTAAAATATGAAATAAATTATAAACAGTCATTACTCACATGTGTTTTACCACTGCCAGTTTGTCCATAAGCAAAGCAAGTGGCCATTCCTCTCTCAAATATTGTCTCCACTAGAGGACGGGCTGTAAACCTGAAAACAGAAGAAAATTAAAGCTTTTGAGCATTTCTGAGTCTATCCTCACAACTGTCATTTAAGAAACAGCTGCCAAGAACAGACTGTGAACAGCAACCTGTGCAGCTTTTTGACAATATGCATCATTCAGTCACTGCCAGAGGTTTGTTTATTAAATTATAGTAATTCACTAGCTAGGAAATACATTAAAAAAAAAATAAAAAATACCTGTAAACCATTTCATTTGTGGTTGTATCGTCAAACGCGTAGTCAAAGCGGAAAGTTTGGTTTTCCAAGTATCTTGTTAAATCCACCTTCTGTTTGGGTTCATGAACCATTACAACATCTTTACTGGGGATGGTGAGTACATCAAGATCCTTCAGGGCAGTTTCTGAAAGTGTATACCAGTTAACACACACTTATTACCTGCTGGGCAGAACTGGGCAAAAGTCGTTTGTTTTACAGGTATAGGAAAAAGAACAAATCAAATTGGCACAAAAATAAATGAATTTGATATGTTTTAATACAAGACACAAACTATTTAATTATAGCAGGTGTGTCTTTTTTGTAGTTAACATTGAAAAAAGTTATCCATTGTATATCAACACATTTGTTAGAAACATTAGTTGCATTTCTCATTCAAACAATTTACTTCCAGACTGAACACCTACAGGACCACAGAGCAAGTCAAAGCAAGCAGCAAACACTAAACAAACAAATAAATAAATAGTTTTTTTTATAGTTCAAAATAATTTCCATAGCACAGAACTCAACAGAACTTCAGACGACTCAATTATTTCAGGTTATTGTATTAGTTAAATTACGTGGCGATACTGTAATTTAAAAATTAATAAAAGTGTTTATAAAGGAATAGATTATTTAATATAAACATCTTGGTTATACAGATGTCCAGTCAGCAGCAGCAGCAGAACAATTACAGTTTTAAAAATATGTTTTATACTACAATTATAATTAACTGGCCCGTGAAATTAATATCTGATCCCACTACCGCCACCATCATTTAAATAATTTTTCTGGGGAATTAAAAAAAAAAATGCAAGGGATCGGGTGTAACAAGAACTGCCTCCTCTTACCTTTCTTATTAAGTGGACGTTTTCTTACACAAACACATATCCTGTGCTCATCAATCTGCAAGAACAGTCTGGGAGTTAAAAACAAACAAAAAAAAAAAAACGAACCACGAGTACACCAAAGCCTATTTAATTTTTTAGATAATATATATGAGACTAAATTGCAAGTCAAAACATCTCCTGTGTAAGTAAAATCATGCTGCTACTGACTTCTAAATATGCCAAAAAGAAGAAACTGAATATAAAAATATCATACTAAAACTTAAGTCAAATACAGTCAGCACTCACATATCCGACCCTATAGAATTTTGACCAGTGGACAGTTAAACGAGCATGACACATAACTGATTACTTCATTTTGGCCCTTTCCAACCCTTGTCCATTTTTTCAGGGAAAAGAAAAAAAGATACAATGTCAAAAACACATGGCTGAAAGGACTGCGTTTTAAAATAAGTAGGCTTCCATTTAGTTGTACTGTAGTTGGTTTTGTTGGTACAGTACTATATTTTCAACGGAAGTAGTATTTTAATTCAGAAAGATATGATTCTGAAAATATCACTCACCAAAACAGACGACACGTGGACTAATACAGAACATACTGTAGAGGGGGGCAGCTGATTTGCAAGACAATGTGGGAATGGACCTGGGGAAAGGGATGGGAGTACTCTTTAAATAATGTGTGTTTGTAAACTGTTGTTTGTGTTCAGATCTGTTAGCATTCTCTGCGTGTTTTGGTGCTTGTTTGACAGAGCTGAGAAATTGCCTGAGTGTGAGTGCGTCACTGAGGAGGGTGGGAGCAGGTCTGACACGACCAGTCAGGAATAGAGAGTGTTGGACCAATTAGTGAGGAACGGGGAGGGACCTGCGGGTGTGTGTGAAGAGTCTGAAAGAGAAGCGGGACCTGATGGCAGGAGAACTGACAGAGTTCAGAGGAGGTTGAGTCTGCGAGTGAGAGGAGAGAAGAGAGCCATTTTTCACTAAAAGCTAAAAAAATAAATAAATACAGCAGTTTCCTACTGCTTTGAACCACAGCTATTGTCTGTCTCGTTATATCCTGGAAACCCCACAGCTCAGCGCTACAATATACAATAAATCCGGTACGTATTGTAGCAGTATTTAAAATTCCCCATTATTGGCCCTCTGCAAAATTAAATAAAAATGTCACCCATGCACAGAACTGCGTTAAACGTAAAAAGCAATGCAATTTAGCAAAAGATTTTAAAAAAACACAAGTTTCCAGAATTAAAACAGTATCCAAAGTCAGTATTCAAAATTGCAGATTTATATATATATATATATATAATGGGGATTGACTCTATTCTTAATACAAGGGCAGTAAAATACGACCGTCTTGTTTCTGGGTAATGGATATCCGAGTGCTGACTGTATACAGATCTTATCTTCTTACACTTGGCAACTAAACCTGATCTATTTGTAACTACACTGTGTAGCAAATTATTATTTTTTTGACTACAAAATGACTACAAAAGATTTAGAAGCAAGTAGTTTTTCGAGATTTACGATTATACTGTAAATACAGTATAATCGTAAATCTCGAAAAACTATTCACTTCTAAATCTTTTGTAGTCATTTTTGTATTACTTTAGTATAAATACATGTTAATTTGGATTCATATGTTGTTTTTTCTGACTTTATGTGAACGAAAAGACACACATTTGCCCGGTTTCCCATTGGAACTAGTGATATTTTGAAATATCACTGTCCTGGTCACAAAAGCAAAGTTTGTGGGGAATAATAGCCATTTTCTATACTTTTGAGACATAAGCAATTAGGAAATAACACTTACTACCCAGGAACAAAAATTGTGTTACATAGTGCTATCAATGCTTCCACAATAACTTCATTCTATGAATGTGCAAATTCCTATACTTTTCAGCTTGGGTTGGCAAGTGTAAAGACACCAAGCTTAATATTTGTAGGACTGCAACTTGTAGATATTACTAGTGGGCTGTTTGCTGTCAGCAGTCAACTAGCTGTCAACTGTCTTCTAGCTAGCAGTCTGTTAAATTCTACGGAAGAAATAAATCGAACAAATACATAGTGCTGATTTCTGCATTCTTGCAATATTGTTTTGTGGAACAGGTAGGTAGGAATAAGTATTTTGTTAGCTAGCAGTCTGCTTAGAGCTAGAAGTACTTTGAAATACAGGGCACAAAACATTCTGGGGTAAGTTTCACAGTGTTTAAATAATGGTTAAAAACAGTGGCTTAAAGCTGAAAATCTAGCGCAGCTCAGATCATGTAGCACAATTATAAAAGCAAAGGACATACACAGGGCCATGTACATTGGTGATTTTGCTCATCAACTTCCATTCCAATCAAATTAATCAAGATTCATGTTACAGAAAAAAACATATAAATTCAATGTATTACCACTCCCCCCCACCCCAAAAAATGTAAATGTATCATTAGAATATCTTAAGTTACACAGGTCAACTCACCAGATCAGCAGTTGTTAACGGCCTGTAGTCAAGACTTGCCCGGAAATCTCTGATCATGTACATTATTTCATAGTTGGGATACGTAGTGTCAACATCCTGTAAGAAAGCAAAAAAAAAAAAAAAAAAAAAAAGAATACATTGTCCATTAAACAATGATGAACAAACTGATTTATGATGAAGGCATTAGTTTGGCACTCAAATAATTGCCATAATTTGAAGGACTAATTACAATTGTATCATATAAAAATACATAAGCTTAAACAAAAACAAATGCACTTTATGAAATATATGAGCTTTCCTTGCTAAATGAACCAGTTTCCAAAAAAAAAAAAAAAAAAAAAAAACAGACCTCCGATTTCAACCAAACAGTGATGAATATTAGCCATATGAAGCCCACATTTTGCTTTATCTTTTAAATTTAACATGTTTATAGACTTCTCCATAATCTGAGCTACCAGTTAAAAAAAAATACACACAAATGTCTAAAATGCTAGGTATGGAATATGTCAAGTAAATTCATGGTTAAATTAATTTTAATATAAGCACTTCTTAGATATTTAATTTTGTTGTCTGTGTGACATGCTGTGGTGATTGGGTTGTTAACACCGGTTCCAGAACATTCTTAACCAGATCTACTTCAAAACTTGCTGATTAGACCAAGGCACAGGCTGCAAACTGTGTTAACTCTTTGAAGTTCGCCTTCCAAAATGCTATCTGATTGTCTGGCCTCCTAAGGTGTCATAAAACTTGCCAAACTACAGTGAAGTTGAATCACTATTGTGTTAACAGTTAGTTAAAATGCTTTAAGAATCATTTTTAATTACATAACTTGTAGACTCAAGTTTAATAGTTATTTTAAGTTTCCCAATAAACCTGAAGGGTGTTTTGTGTTTTAAATGAATATTATAAACTAAATTACAATTTTTTAAAATATTATCCTTTGAATATATTATGTTTTTTATATGCTTGTAATCATACTTTTGTATACAGAATGAAATTGAAATTCGTATGCTTCTCTAATGAATGTAACTAAGGTTATATTGAATAGGCTTAAATGATAAATGTAAAATCCTTTGATAACGAAATGGGTGGGGACATTGCATTTCTAACACCCCCTTTTTGTGTGACTTGCAACTGTCTGTCAAATACTGTGAACCAATGGAAGGACCGACAAGGACTTGTTTATAGTACAAGGGAACACCTATACATCGTGTTATTTAAACTCAAAACAAGGATTTTTGTTCTCTGGGCTCTCTCTGGATTCACTCGCTGGATTCGATTCAAAACATCTCATCGCTGTATTTACAGTATAATCGTAAATCTCGAAAAACTACTCACTTCTAAGTCTTTTGTAGTCATTTTTGTATTACTTTAGTATAAATACATGCTAATTTGGATTCAATTCGGCAGTAAAATGCGACTGACTTGTTTCTGGGTAATGGATATCCGAGTGCTGACTGTATACAGATCTTATCTTCTTACACTTGGCAACTAAACCTGATCTATTTGTAACTACACTGTGTAACAATTTTTTTTTTTTTTTTGACTACAAAATGACTACAAAAGATTTAGAATTGAGTAGTTTTTCGAGATTTACGATTATACTGTAAATACAGTATAACCGTAAATCTCGAAAAACTACTCACTTCTAAATCTTTTGTAGTCATTTTTGTATTACTTTAGTATAAATACATGTTAATTTGGATTCATATAGTGTTTTTTTCTGACTTTATGTGAACGATAAGACACACACTTGCCCGTTTTCCCATTGGAAATAGTGATATTTTGAAATATCACAGTCCTGGTCACAAAAGCAAAGTTTGTGGGGAATAATAGCGATTTTCTATACTTTTAAGGCATAAGCAATTAGGAAATAACACTTACTACCCAGGAACAAAAATTGTGTTACATAGTGATATCAAACTCCATTATAAAAGGTCTGATTTACGCTACAGATGCAGCTTGTTTATAGCAATTTTAAGGCACTCATGTAAGCAACAGATCAAGCAGCAAGATGGTCAAGAACAAACTTACATAACCTGTTTAAGTTTACAAAGATGTTTTAGCAAATACAGTATTGTGGACAAGGCCCAAATGGCCTTCAGTTCAATTATATATATATATATATATATATATATATATATATATATATATATATATATATATATATATATATATATATAAGTCATTAGTGTCAAGAGAAAAGATGTCATGTAACTTGATTTAGAATTGATATATAAAGCTAATTATTAGCCACAGAAAGAAAGAGTTTAAATTTAATAATAAATAGTATGGTTCAGAAAAAGCATTTTTTGAGCAAAAGTTGCCTCTCTACATTTTTTATTGTATGAACTGTTCTGTGTGGCTACTGGCTTGCTGGCATGAGAGTCACTTTTGTGCCCACAGGGTCAGAAAATAAGTTTTTTCGCAAACAGCTTCAATGTTTGGAAGAACATAGATGTCATCACCGAGGCGCACAAAGAGCAATTCAGCATAGCCATGCACCAAGAGGTGGCAAGATCTCTGACCGGGAAATTAAACCTCCCACTGGAAATCCAGACAATCGCATTGCTGCTGGGCAGCCAGCCAGCGCGGCAACCTCCATTCAATTGGAGCCCGTGGGACGTAGCTCCCTTCGCTGAAGGCACTGGCTTTTATAGCTACAAGCCATGGGACCGTTTTATTCAACTTTAATAGCACACATTCTACACAGTCTAATATAAGCTAAACTCTGAAATATCCTTCCCGCATGTAGCATACAAAATGCAGAGGTGCTGTATAGCATTTATGGATGAACTGAAAAAACATGTCAGAAGATGGACAAGCAATGATAATAAACACTAATACAGTGCAGAAAAGTATTTCTTACCTTGATTTCGTTGTGGTATAAAAATGGAAATTAAAATAACGGGAATAATGGCAATTTAACCAAACTTTAGTTATAGTAAATACTTTTTTTTTTTTTTTACCTTAAATCAACTTTTACAAGACTTTGCACCCCTCCCCGGGTACAAATCCATGTGCTTACAATGGCAGTTTTTGTTGTTTTGTTTTTTTCCCCACTGAAGCGACAACCACGCAAATCACGTAATCAAGTTATTGTTTGGATGCAAACACTTCCTAATTTGGTACGTACAGACATCTGTAGTTGCTGTAGCAAAAAGGGAATTGTAGCCAGAATTGCCGTGGATCAACGTACATTTTGTTGGGCACTGCGGCAATTGAGAAGGGAACTCACAGCAATTGCCACCGTTAAGATTGAGCCCTGTAAAGTTAGATGATTACTATACAAATTATTTTATATCAAAACAGATGTATGTATTATATTGCTTCAGTAAAATATACACTGAATACCTAGTGTACAAGACATTGAAAGATAAGTGCTATAGTAGAAGTAGTATGAAACCTAAAATATACGCTGTAACACCAATAACTAAGTTTCGACAACTGAGCACTGCACCGTTAAAAAAAATAAAACAAGAGTTAAAAGGTCACAGTACAGAGGCAGGCACCTCTACACTGTCCAAGAAACGGGTTTAAAAAAGACAGACGACAGAAAACAGAAACTTGTTTATCTACAGTTTGCAAAAAGATGACATTCACCCAGTCTGAAGTATTTCATTGAGCTATGTTGCATTTTTAAGAAAATGTGTTTTCAACGTACGAGGGTGGGACCAAGGGAATAAATGTTATAAAGGTACAACACAATATCCAGCGTTGTGCAAAAAAAGTTTATATAAAAAAGATATACAAGCAGCTGATATTCTTTTTTAAAAATCGCAATTTAAAACTGGAAATCTTTTTTTTTTTTAACCGTTTTCTTTTTGATTTTGTAAACAAGTTAGCAATAACAAGACACAAGAAATATTATATATTTTATTTATTCAGCGGATAACCATGGCTATTGTGATAATTTATGAAAAGATTCCAGCTGGGGACCTCAAGCACAGTAGAAAGAAAGCAACGTCCATGAAAAGGAAGGTAAGTAAGCCGGGCTTAGATGAGTGGGGGACGGAGGGGGGGTGATGCTGGGACACCAGAATCACTGTCGAGCCCTCTTAAGGCGTTGTGGGTTAGTCGACGAAACACCAAGGATGGAAGGTGCCCACTTGAAGACCCCAGAGAAGTACCCCATTCAGCTCAGTCCAAACGGTTGTCATGCTGATGCGCTAGGGAGGCTGCACTGTGGTTGATCCCAGGAGCCAGCATTGCAGCAGTTGTGTGTGCTGATGCACCAGGGAGGCAAAATAGGCTGATCCCTGGACCCAGCATTACACTTCAGCCATCAAAACCAGGCAGAAGGATATCTACATCATCAGATGGAACGAAACGCACATGGATCATATTAGTTTACATTAAAATAAGCTGTGTCTTCGTTGGTGCTTAATTTGGCAACAGCGGAGTCCAATATCAGCATGACATTTTAACACCTACTATCATGTAATGAAAACTGCAAGATTGTCCAACACTGCTGTGTATATATATATATATATATATATATATATATATATATATATATATATATATATATATATATATATATACAATGTGTATTTAATTAAATTATAAAAACAGGCTTACTGTTATTTACAACTTATTTTTAAACTACATGTGAATGTTTTATTCAATTTATATGATTTACCTGTAAAAAATAATAGGATTGTCAAACAAATATAAACTAGTAGTTATGGTGATGTCACCAGTAAATTACGCAAATGTGTACTATCGAAGGTTTGAACCTTCGTTCAGTAATGTGTTCTGAACATTCAAAGGTCAACATGTACCCTAAGTTACAGCCCTAAAGTTATGCAAACCGTTACAGGTTACTGATGTGATTATTAGCTTGTTTCAATTTAAAAAAAGAAGGCTCATCGTGAGCAGGACAGGATTTATTGAGTGACAGCAGCCAATAACCACTCAGGCTCTTCTCACTGATTGGTAGATATGGGCATCCGGGGGTGGTTATATCCAAGGGATCAACTAGTACCGTTAGGCTAGTGAAAAATGTGAAAAATTAGTCTACAATAATTATTGCAGCAGATAGTGTAAAATAATTTGGATGCCAAATTCTACGTGGTGATGGTGGAAAACTATTTTGTACCACCTACAATGTTTAGTTGGATCAGATACATCAAGAAACAATCCAGTGCCATTTAGACTCAGACTAGACCCAAAGACAAAGACAGGGAATGAATAAAGAAACAGCTGCAGCATGCTCCATGCTTACATTCAATCACTGACTTAAGTAAGTAACTTTGTTAGTCACCTGCTCTTCTTAACTTCAGGGCTTTAAATGTTTGGATTTTTCTGTCTTTAAATACATTTTCATGCTTTATTACACCACTGTGAAATTTAAGATTTAAATAGTTGAAACCGTGAAATTATTATTTTTTTAAATGTTCTGACTGAAATTTACAAAAAATCGACCATGAATTTTGGCAGGGCCCTAATCATGAGGAAATGAAAATATATGAAGTGTGCGCATCAAACCGAAAACACACGAAGAGCGCGGCTCAAACTGAAAACACACGAAGAGCGCGGCTCAAACTGAAAACACACGAAGAGCGCGGCTCAAACTGAAAACACACGAAGAGCGCGGCTCAAACTGAAAACACACGAAGAGCGCGCCTCAAACTGAAAACACACGAAGAGCGCGCATCAAACTGAAAACACACGAAGAGCGCGCATCAAACTGAAAACACACGAAGAGCGCGGCTCAAACTGAAAACACACGAAGAGCGCGGCTCAAACTGAAAACACACGAAGAGTGCGCCTCAAACTGAAAACACACGAAGAGCGCGCCTCAAACTAAAAACACACGAAGAGCGCGCATCAAACTACAAACACACGAAGAGTGCGCATCAAACTGAAAATATGAAGTGTGCGCATCAAACGGTTTAAGATATGAGCTGCTTTTCTCATAGGAATTCTTATTGATAGCGAATTGCAAGTTTAAAAATAGTCATCTATTCTGATTATTTTTTTGGTGTGTGGAAGTTTAACTTTTCACAGAATTGGGTAGAACATGTAATAAAAATACCATTAATACAGTTCTATCTTTTTTATTTCTCTGGTCTCATCTATATATTCCATTGCTCCTTTTTATTTATAAACCCTTTATCAAATTCCCTCTTCCTAATTTTGGCTTGTCACTTTAATATCTATTTTAAAATCACCTTTTGCCTCTGGCCACTTTGGTCCCACCCCTCTTTGCTGAATACAAGTAAAGAAATGACAGATAGTACAGTAGAAATAAATACAGTAAAAGAAAGCGGTGGCATGATTGTTGTGCGCTTTTGAGGAGATTCAACTTTATGAATAAAGGGAGGCGTTGTTAAAGATGAACCAAGCAGAAAAAAAGTCAAAATTGAAGAAGATGATCAGTGAAATTCGGAAGCAAGTTGAACTACAACCTTGCAGCATAGAAGATTGCCCAGTCTCTATTAAATCTATCCTTGAAAGCGGGTAGGATTCCAGGCTGGCAATGTGTTCAAGTCATATGCAGTTGAAATGATAAGCAGAACACATTTAATCTTGTACGTCACAACATGTTTTGGTTTGCATTACAGACTACCAAATTTGTTTATGAGCCTTTTTTTTGTACTAAATATAAGGGGTAAGAATTAATGTTCTTTACATCAAATTTTCCTTAGCACACATGTAGCTCTTTGGGAAAATGTGTACAATTTGAGACCTAACAGAAGCAGACACTTTCAGCACAGTGCCTTGACTCATTATCACAACACTGAGTCACAAGATATTATCAAGCATTACAGCAGAAGAGCTAAAGATGAAAATAGCATGCAGATTAATGTGCAGGACAATTATTTATGCAGTGCCAGCGCCATGGCTTTGTGTGAAAAAGAAGAAGCACTGGACAGAATCTCATACCAGAGGTATCAGATTTTAAGTGTAAATAGATTCAGACAACATGAATAAGCACTGGATAGAATCTCGTACCAGAGAGGTATCAAATGTTTAAATATAAATAGATTCAGACAAGATACTTGTATGTAATTAAACGTCAATAACTGGGTCAAGAGCTTCGCTTTTATAAAGCATAATGATTAGTAGGTGTTAATCACAATGGACATGAAAATTAATGCACTGCCCATATATTGCTCCTAGTACAATAGGTTTTGACATCAACCACTATTTTTGGATATAGCCATCAATTAACTGATAAAATGTCAACAGGGAGATTAAGGATTGAACAAATAATCAAGGTCTCATAATTAGATGCAAAGGAGTGCTGGACACCAGTGAAAAAAAAGCTTATTTTAGTTTCCTCATCGATTTAACTAGCAGCCCTTTTCTAACCGATGTAAATTCTCAAAATCTGCTGATTTTCTGTTTGAAATGACACGCACAAGAACCTGCAAACAGAACATAATTGCACCAAAATAGTTCTAACATTTATCATCCAATTTCCAAACACCCAGCAAGCTCTAGTAAATGTTTAGGTTTCTTATTTTTCCTGTGAGTAAAAATGTTTTAAAACAGACCCAATTTGACAGTGTCCAGACATCTCCATCTGCAAAAAGTGCATTGTTCGCTTTGGTAAGTGCTTACTCAGAATAAAGGTAAAACAGTGTCTCATTAAAGTAATATAACTAATGCTTGGAAACACCTTGTGTGTTTTACAGCATCGCAAAAGACCATGACAGAAAATCTTGTGATTGCTTTTTAACCTCTACTTGTATGGTACAAGTCCTTCATTAGAAATCTAGAATTAGCATCTGACCTTTCCCTTATGCCTAAAATGAAAACTTGCATGTACATCCATCTCCAACTGAAATCATATCATTCACTCACTCAAAATACAACTCCAGTCACTACACTGTCTCCCATGCGTAATGCTTTCATGAAAATACATACCTGTGCTCTCTTCTCTCTCAGCTCTTGTTGTTGTAACCTTCGCCGCTCTCTTTTTTCTTGTAGTTTTTCAACTTCCTTTACACAGTTTGATTTTCTACGAGCTAGGAAAAATAAACCCAGCAACGTATTATTTGTATTTATTTTTTAAAACAGTTGCAACTTTCCATTTTACTTTCTTTAAAACTTGAACTCTTGCAATGTGAATGACAAAGAGCATAGAGAAACCACCATCCTCATGAAGTTTAGAAGTCTGTAAATTGTAACTAACATAAATTCCACCGGCAAGGAAGACCAAATTTGTTTTTTGCTTGCCGAGCTGGCGATATATCTGCAACAAACACTACCATTCTGCTGCTGCTGTAGCTGCTGCTGCTGTGTAAGAGGCTGCACTGGGGCTGCTGGGGCTTGCTCAGGAAGTTGACTGGGCCTTGCTCTAGCAGACCCAACTGCAAAACAAAATGTGTTGTTAATGCAAAGAAATCAAATAACTACACACATAACTAGACAAGATAGATTATCAAAGCATCTTCAATTTAAATCCTAAATTCTCATTTAGCACTTGCACATCATGATGGCTGTACTGCAACAACCTGGTCACCAAAACACCCATTAACACTTTTCTAAAACCTTGGACAGTACTAACCTGAATATCAGCAGGTAATCTTTTCAGTCTAAGTAGTGGGATTTATTTGAAGAGACAAATGTTAAGATCACTTATTTAAAAGGCACATTTTATTGTATTTTGAATAAGCTCATTGTTTGATGGTCTATATTTTTTTGATTAATCTAAACTTATATTTTTTTTCTGGCAAGACCCAGTTAACCTAGAGAATTATAGCAATACATTGGTGTATCCAGTATGAAGTCTTAATAGCATTCTTAATGATCTGGAAACCAAAAAGTCACATAACCACAACACACCAGCAATCTCAAGAGAAGGGTGCCTTATATTAACAGTTGAAGTAGCTGTGACAAAATGACAATTATGCTCCCCTCAAAGGAATGCTTAATCATTTACTTTCAAAATACAGTGTTTCGAGATCTAACAACAGTAAAGATAAATCTTACCTCTGTTGTCTCTGGAAGGCGTTTCATTTTTAATGGGATTTACTGTGCGTCGGTTCTACAAAGGTTGAAAATGCATAAATAATTAGGAATACTGTCTTAGAATACTGGTTTATGGAAATATTGGATTTTTAGGTAACTTTAAACTTAATCTCTTTCCGGTCTATTTGACCCAACCCAGGTTCCAATTTTACAATAACTTGTTTAGAATGACATTTTAAATATACAAATTCACAAGCATTTATATTTTATTTTATTGTTGAAGCACATATATATAGACACACACACACACACACACACACACAGTGGCTTTCAAAAATATTCAGACCCCTGAACAATTCTCTCATATTACTGAATTACAAATGGTGCATTGAAATTTCATTCTGTTCGACATTTTTTTTTAAAACACTGAAACTCAAAATCAATTATTGTAAGGTGACATTGGTTTTATGTTGGGAAATATTTTTAAGAAAAATAAAAAAAACTGAAATATCTTGCTTGCATAAGTATTCAACCCCCACACATTAATATTTAGTAGAGCCACCTTTTGCTGCAATAACAGCTTTAAGTCTTTTGGGGTAAGTATGTACCAGCTTTGCACATAGTGTCGGAGTGATTTTGGCCCATTCTTCTTGGCAGATTTGCTCCAGGTTGTTCAGGTTGGTTGGACGACATTTGTGGACCGCAATTTTCAAATAGTGCTACAGATTCTCAATGGGATTGAGATCAGGACTTTGACTGGGCCACTGTAGGACATTCACCTTTTTGTTCTTGAGCCACTCCAGTGTTGCTCTGGCCTTGTGCTTGGGATCATTGTCCTACTGAAAGATGAATTTCCTATAAAGCTTCAGTTTTTTAGCGGACTGAAGCAGATTCTCTTGCAGTATTTTCCTGTATTTTGCTCCATCCATTCTTCCTTCAGTTAGGAACATAAGAACATAAGAAAGTTTACAAACGAGAGGAGGCCATTCGGCCCATCTTGCTCGTTTGGTTGTTAGTAGCTTATTGATCCCAAAATCTCATCAAGCAGCTTCTTGAAAGATCCCAAGGTGTCAGCTTCAACAACATTACTGGGGAGTTGATTCCAGACCCTCACAATTCTCTGTGTAAAAAAGTGCCTCCTATTTTCTGTTCTTTGTGACCCCTGGTCCTTGTTTCTTTTTTCAGGCTGAAAAAGTCCCTTGGGTCGACACTGTCAATACCTTTTAGAATTTTGAATGCTTGAATTAGGTCGCCACGTAGTCTTCTTTGTTCAAGACTGAACAGATTCAATTTTTTCAGTTGTAACAAGATGCCCAGTCCCTGCTGATGAGAAGCATCCCCACAGCATGATGCTGCCACCACCATATTTCACTGTAGGGATGGTGTGTCTTGAGGCATGGGCAGTGTTAGGTTTGCGGCACACATAGCGCTTTGAGTTTTGGCCAAAAAGCTCTATCTTGGTCTCATCTGATCACAAAACCTTTTCCCACATCGCAGCTGGGTCACTCTCATGCTTTCTGGCAAACTCCAGATGCGCTTTCAGATGGTACTTTTTGAGTAACGGCTTCTTTCTTGCCACCCTCCCATACAGGCCAGTGTTATGCAGAGCTCTTGATATGGTTGTCTGGTGCA
Organism: Polyodon spathula; assembly: GCF_017654505.1. Taxonomy (NCBI): domain Eukaryota; kingdom Metazoa; phylum Chordata; class Actinopteri; order Acipenseriformes; family Polyodontidae; genus Polyodon; species Polyodon spathula. The sequence goes on from NC_054535.1 coordinate 76,149,800, forward strand.
CCATTACGCCACTCCCAGCCACTGAACTCTGTAGCTCCTTCAAAGTGATTGTTGGCCTCTCTGTGGCTTCTCTCACAAGTCTCGTTTGAGCGCTGAGTTTTGAGGGACGGTCTTTTCTTGGCAGTGTCTGGGTGGTGTGATGCAGCTTCCACTTCCTGATTATTAATCCAACTGTGCTCACTGGGATATCCAAACACTTGGATATTATTTTGTACCCTTTCCCTAATCTATGCATTTGCATTACTTCATCTCTAAATTCTGCAGAATTCGCTTTGCTCTTCATTTTCCTTCAGATTCACAGCCTTACCAATGATCCTTCAACAGTGGGGTTTTTATCCAGAAAATGTGACAGCAACTTTAATGGTTCACAGGTGGAGGCCAATGTTAAGGTAATTGTGTCCTCGTTTGGGCAATCTGTTTAATTGGTGCAAACTGGAAGCTTCCACAGCACAGGGGTTGAATACTTATGCAAGCAAGATATTTCAGTTTTTTATTTTTCTTAAAAATATTTCCCAACATAAAACCAATGTCACCTTACAATAACTGATTCTGAGTTTCACTGTTTAAAAATAAAATATCAAACAGAATGAAATTTCAATGTACCATTTGTAATTCAGTAATATCAGAGAATTGGTCAAGGGTCTGAATACTTTTGCAAGCCACTGTGTGTTTATGTGTGTGTGTATATATATATTTTTTTTGTTCTGTAAAACAAGCAAAATCCTGAATAAAAACTAATTCTAGCTCAAATGTTCCAATACCACCAGCAATGGGACATTTTCACACTCCACATCAGGATACACACCTTTGCTATCTTGTTAACTTTGGCAGAAGTTGGTGTTGGCGGTGGTGGGGTTTCAGGGCTTACCGCAATTTCTTCATCAGGTGCGATGTCTGGATTTAGTGCAAATATACTTTCCAAGTCAATCTGTTATAAAATGGAAACATTAGCCATGTATTTTAACATTTCTTTTTTGCACCATTAATGATTCTGAATAGCCACATAATCCTCCAAGAAATTACACAAATTATACAATACAATAGATACAACTTTTAGGCATTTTAGCAAAGTCTTACAACAGCATGTAAGTTGGATTTAACTGTATAATTTAGTTGAATTTAATGAACTCACATTAAGAATTACTAGAAGCTGGCGTTAATTATATAACTTGTTCCTGTGACTATTATTCCTGGATCACTCTGCTCTGGAAATCCTTTAATATGTGTTACCTATGTAATGGAAACCTGAAATTTCTCTTGAGATAATCCAACTCAATTGTGTGAAATAATGCAACAAACTGGTCCGTATTATAAGACTTTGTCCAACTGGGTGGAGATCAGTTGAAATGAAGTCTGTTTACTGTCACAGTCTTATCATGAATGTCATCACAATATCATCACACTAATTCTTCCTTTACTTCTACACTGTTTGTCTCAATCTGAATTGTTCTTTTAGGTGTATCCATACTAAGGTTAAATAATGGCATGTTCAATGCAGCATTTTGTTTCGAGGACACTTAAAAGGGGTCAAGTTTGGGGTACCGAAAATAATGTGAATATGACAGCATGTTACTAGGACCAAGAAAATATAAATATGCTATTTGAATTTAAAAGGGCACATCTTGTTACTAAGGCTTTCCATGTTTCAAAGGTTAATGAAGTTTGACTAAGCCAAGTTGCTCTATCTAATGTAATCATTCTGTCCATTTTGAATTATTCAATGAACAAATACCAGATTCTGATTTTACCTCTTTGCCTTTGGTATCTCCATTCTCAATCCACTCAACAGTAACACTGTCATTGTCTTCATTCAGAGACGTAACCATAGCCTGATGTATTCGTCCTAGAAGAGAACAAAGTTATGAGATTTAAATATATTTGACAAACTACTACACTGCTCATTCAATAAAATTGAAAATGTAAGAAAATAAATGAGCTGAGTACAGAGTATTCAGCAACAATCATTAGAAGGCAAAAGTATCTCTGCTGACTTCACACGGAGCATTACCGTGGATGACCTTGCTACATGTATTGTGACAAGATGTGCTACAGCAGCAATTACAGAAACCTTAAAATAACGGACAATACACACCTACTCTGTGAGCTATTGAGACAGCTCTCAATTTTGTTGGCAATTATTATTTATATTTATTTTAACTGCTACAAAGTAAAAGCAACTTTTGGAACCTTTAAGTGATAAACTCACAGATTACTGTTCACTAACGCCGCACTTGGCTTACTTTGTCAGATGTTAGTTTACATACTGTGGCAAAGCAGGGTAGGCTTTGCCACTTTCAGGACCTTTTCACACTTCTTGCGTAAATGAACAATAACAATGGAAATTAAATGAAAACAGGACGGTGCCTGTATATTTATTTACACACATAAAATAAATAAAACAAAAGTCTAACTCCTCCCAGGAGTACTAACTAAACTTTACAGGTTTTTAACTATCCCCATAAAGCTAAGCCATATACCAATTCAACAAAACAAGCATATTTTACAAGTGTTAACACAATACCTTCTCTTAAGGTGCCAACATAGGTCTCTCCTGAGGCCTTAGCCTTCACACAATGACCTTAAAAAATACAGTCCCCAGGCCTCTGCCTGTCACAGTACTTAAAACAATACCTGAACTTTGAATGTTTTAATTTGTAAATGCAAGGTTGTAGCAACTGTTTACCCTCTGGCAGCTTGAGCAACTTACCACATTGTGTTGCTTAGCAATAACTATTGCTATTGACAAACAAATGGGAGCATCTAAAATATGTACTATTTTTTCATGTATTTATATATTAGACTAACATGCTCCAAATGTAGGGCTACAGATTTTCCACGATCATGGAATTAGGCATTTTGGGAATGGAATTTTGCAGTGTTATCTTTTTCACCTCACAACTCCAGTTTTCTGTGGATTTTTTTTTTTTGCAATGTACCGAGCCAAGTTGAGTTAATTCATCATGACTTCATTCACATGGCAGCTGCACCAAGGAAGAAAAAAAATTCAATGTTTCAGCAAAACACAGAGCTATACATTTTCTGATCTATATGAGGATGGTAGGATACCATTTTGCAAATGTTGCTGTCATTCGATTGATTATGAATGAGTCAACACCATTAAGATCACATGGCCAGTCGTAAACACGTAGAGAACAAGAAAACAAAAAAAAAACCAACACATGCAAAGCACTGCGTTCTTCTTTAGCTATACATTCCTTAAAGGAAATTGATCGCTTTACTGTGTAGGGCAGAATTAGCAAAGAAACAATTGGGAGGATTAATTATATGTTTACATTAAAAGGGGCACTATTTAATCGGGTGATACAAGTCACTTAACTTGCCCCCCCCAAGTGTTTCATATTTTATCCTGATTGTAATGCTAGTAAATCACTAAACTTAATTTGTGGAGTACTGTAAACAGGATTACTCTCACATGACATTGCTAGACTGTTACTAAACGGTTTCATATTTTTGTACAGTTGGCGCTGCTTTATCGGGACGCCTTGGCGGAAGGAAAAATATCCCATATAAGCATCTATCCCAATTAAATGGCATGCAGTTGAGACAACCTTAAATCACACTTTTTTAATTCGATGAAAAGAAAGAATGAAATCGCATCACATTATGATTAAATGTTAAATTCATAATTAAGAGTCCATTTTTTTTATTCCTAAACAAAATTAAAAATTGCACCTGCGATGTTGACACCAACTTTCTTTGCAAGAGCAACCTGAGAAAGCAGACTCCTCCTTTGTTAAGAGTTCAATGTCTTTTATGCAAGTCACAGCGTAATCACTGCACTGTGCTACGCAACCTGTCTTGCTCTGAAACGCGATCTCCATTTATCATTTGAAAATAATGTATCCAAATTAAATTAAATGACCTCCAATTAAAACGACAAATAGCATTGGGAAGAATCATCTGCCAGCGTTGTATCCCATTTAAGCAGCAATCGAATATCAGTACCCCAATTAGGGGGCGCCAACTGTACTTTTATTGTAATGCCAGCAATAAGCTTAAAAGGTCTTTTCAAAACACCTTCATTTGTAGACTGAACTACAATGTCAATGGAAGATTGCAAATATGATTCTCTCACAACAGTACTGGACATTTATTTTCTCAACTGTTGTAATATAATTAAGTTGTCCAAGTGATGGCTATAAACATTATGACATGTTTTAAGGGTCTTCAGGTGCTTTACTTGCTGTTACACCAGTATTGAAAAGCTTGGCTTTCATAAAAATACATTTTAAAAAAGCTTATTTTAACTATCAACATTATAATTATGTTCAACTGCTACATTTAAATTATCAACAAATTGATAGAAAGTGGGGAAAAAACAGAATTGGTTAATTCTGAAAAACGTAATTTGCTAGTCCCCAGAATGGAAAATCAGTATCCCTGCAAATTATGTTACCCAACTGTGACAGGATAGCATCACAGTCGAGGCTGGTGAATGGCATGATTTAAAATAAAATAAAAAATAAAAAAAAAACATTTCATATGGAATGGCCCACAAAATCTTTCCAATGTTATTCATACAGTATATAGGGATAAGTTTAAGCACTCGACACTAAAGTCATTGATAAATGTCATTTCTGAAAATAAGCTAAATACATTTCAAATCTATGCATGCATACCGCTTTCACGTGAGAGCAATCAGAAAAAGAAAAGGATTTGGCAATTGCCTCAAAGTAGTTTTTTTTAATTGGTCCAACAGAAAGACTGGTGCGGGTCTATGGTGGTGCTGCAGTAGACGTGGTATGGTATCCACTCCACGTGGTAATAGAATTAAGTAGCATTTTTAAAACACTCAGTGATGTTAAACGCAATTTTGGAGCAACGGTCAGCTTGACCTATAGCGTATGCATGTAGGGGTAAGAATCAATTTATTTGTATTCTTATTTTAGGCAGAGATTTCGACATGGTGGGTTTCATAGATGGTTAGGTGGTACAGTATTAAGATGCAATTCGTGAGGCGCAGCTGTTACTGAACAAAAGAAGGCAGATTTCATAAACTCATGTCTAGTTTAGAAGACTACTGTAATCTCTTTGGAATAAATACTGTAGTAACACTCCTGTAGTATGCTAAACTTGCTTTAGGCTTGTTGATAATGTTGTGTTTTTCTTTTCTCCTGACGCTACCAAGGCGTAATTACCCCTTGCATTCAATTGTTGTGTACAAGCTTTTACTTAACACCAATGATATTAAAATAAATCACGTCGGGGCAGAGAGGAATGGAACGAAATGTATGTGGGTGGTACAATCATCTATATTTATTCAAACAATTATATTTTGTGTGCCAAATTAATCAATTGCTACTTTGAGGCTTAACCAACAGCCCTAATGGACTTAAATTTAATAATAATTTAATGTAAAGCGTGTGTGGGTATGTTACGTTATTTAGTAATACTTGACCATATACAATCAACTGTACAAGGCGGCAAACTTCATATTCATGACTTGTGTGTTAGAGTGGTATTTAAAAATAGGACTTGTGGCAATGTTTGGGAGGTTTAGGCACACTACTGTGTACAGGACAGTATTGTTTGGCGCTGGATTCGAGTACTCGGGAATTGTAATGCTCGCTTACTCAAGCAATATATTTCTAGAAAATCCCACCGCTAGCATGGTTGATTATTCAAGTGAAAAGAAGGTGATGCCAACTGCAAGAGCATGTACCATGTATTGTTTGCGGAAAATTCATGACACAATTTACCTCTGACGCAGCATTTCAGTTCTGTACTTGATAAATGAAATGGTAGCCATAGTAGTCCAGAGATGACAGACAAAGAGAAGGAGATGTGATACCTTTTATTGGACAAACTAAATAATTATTCACAAGATTCCAACACCTCAAAGTTCTCTTCTTCAGGTGAAGGTAGGAAAGTGAAATCGATGTTTACATGTTGCCAACCTGATAATGACCAACAATATCAGTTATTATGACATCACAATAATAAGCTCCGTAGTAACTGAAGAGGTTTAGACACAGTTGGCTTTGTTGTGGGAAGCTGCATTCCTCACCAAGGTAACAGGCATTAAGAAACAATGACACCTACTCAATTGCAAACACAAATTAAACATGCAATTTAAAAGGCCTTTAAGGAGTCTTAACTTTTATGAAGTCGAAATCAACTTTCCCAAATATTAATGAACTTCTGATACTACACAGTTACAAACTGCTGGCAATCTGTTCTATAATACATAGGAATATTACCACTTAAATAAATGATCAATCAGTTGTAAATAACAAAAAACTAAATGTACTATAAAAGCTTGTACATGACTATGCAAAACACATTTTTACACAGTCACTGAATGCTAGAATGACACCTACCTCCTACAAAAACAAAACGAGTGGTGTAGGAAAATAGAAAAGTACTCCTGGAGATAAAATAGAATACAGCACTACATCCCCCAGAATACCTTGGGGTTGGAATTAGAATCATTCTCTTGCTCTAATAAAATGAGGAATTCAAGTCTGTGATAAAGCAGGCGGGTATAAAAGTAGGTCTGAAATGTGTGCGAGTTGTCTGTCTGTCTGTTTAAATGGAAAAAGAAAAAGGTATTTAGCACTTGTGTAAAAATCGGTAAACTGCCTAGCTGTCCTGTTTTAAAGTTAGACAACGTCAAAGTGTAGCTCGTGCTCCTTGGTGTAGTTAAACTTTTGTTTTGTTTGTTGATTTTGTATAATTAATAAATAATACAGGCAGTGCCCTGTTAAACGTATCTGTTGTTGCACAAAGTACTTCTTTTATACTACAAGGCCCCGAAAGTGGCAACGCAAACCCGACTTTGTCACAATAAATAAAATTGGACAGGTCACTGCTACAGTGGACAAATAAAAATACATTATCCAAGTTTAAATCCCGGACTGGCACTAATCCTAGTACCGCTGCGCTGCCCTAGACAACCAGGATACAAGGAGAAACAGTCAAATTTTTGATTGCGCTAGCAGGAGGTCCACTGTAATGCATGAAGACTAAAGTACAGTGCAGATTTTCTTATTTTAAATCGTTTAGCCTTAAAACAATAATTTTCTTTTAAAACATAAAATCAAACACATCTTTACATCCAATATGACTTGTGTAACAGACAGGCAGTCAGTGAACTGGCTAAAGATGACAGAACATTTAGGTCTCTACCACTATTTTAAGAGGTTATGTACTGTATAGTGTCTGGGGTGAAAACAGCTCATCATTCTTAAATTTTATTAACTTACAGAACCAGTGAGTAGCATGAAGATGTTTTGATTCGTACAGTTTAAAAGCAAGAAACTAGTATGTCAGAGCTCAAAACGGGTTATTACGGTAATTTAATTTTCCACTTTGTCTCATATGCAGTGAATGACTGGCTTCAAACAAAAAAAAAAGTTTTTTTTTTGTTTTTTTTTTTAATCAAAATTTACATCATCTCATGACAAAACATGCTGCATTTGCAGTGAAACACTCAGAAGGTGAGGCAGAGAAAAAGGTCTGCAAGGATCTGCAAAGAAATGAAAGAGGGGCAAAGTACACAACTGGCATGGTCGAATAAATTGTCTGCAAAGCAAGCCTTTCACTGATGGCAAATATATGAGAAGCTGTATGTAGCCAAAAGAGCTATTTGAAGAATTCCCAAACAAAGACAAAATCTTGCAGCAAATACAAGATGCCTTTATCTGCAAAAACAGTTCACATTCAAGCTGTGAAAATGGCAAATCAGGTTGACAAGCAGCAAATAGAAAATATAAATTCTACTACATATTTTTCAGTTAACAGATGTCCGTGATAGTGTTCTGCAATACCTCACTTGGGGAGTATCGATATAAATGCACACTTTGAGTTTTTACGAATGTTTCGAGATGGTAGAGGATACTAGCAACAATATAAATCTGCAGCAGCTTGTGGTGTTTACATCTGTTCTGCTAATGTTGTTCAAGCCTTGTTTTGTGGACATTCGCAGACACAGCACTTTGTTCAAGTTTATGATTTGCCCCTTAAATGTTGTGTGGAAGCACTGGACTTGACAGTGATTCTGGGCATCTCAATCGGCAACGCACAGAACTAGCAAAACTGCAGAAACTGACTGATTTGAAATAATTGGAGCACAAAAACCCTCATTCTGCAAACTTGAATTGAACTTCGACTTACATACAGTACAATGCAGAATAACAGTTTTACTCTCTTAACCATGTTTAACTCCACCTATATATGTGAACAGGCATTCTCCCACTTGAACCACATCAAAAACAACCTGCGCTCCAGATTAACAGAAGAAAGCCTGAATGCTTGCATGAAGCTAAACTTGACCAGCGATGAACCGGACAAAACGGTGCAGCAGCAGCAGAAGTCACATTAAAGAAGCGCACTGCAAGTACAATAATCAATTTTAAAGTTGTTTCTTTTTTTTTTGCACTTTAAAAGTACATACATTGTGTCTAAGATTGGCTCTTGTAGACCACTTGTTCTAAACTTCCATTCAGTTTGGCTCTCTTGCACAAAAAGGTTGCCGACCTCTGCTCTATAAATCGTACAAGTATCTGGTAATACGTATGGGTCTGGAATAGCAGCTCTCTTTCCAGGCACTATTGCCTGTAGCCCGGTGCAGTTGGTAGCAAAAAATGGACATTTGCACGGGGACACACACATCTATCCAAGGACAATGTCAATAAAACCTTGTAGAATGTGTTTTCTGAAGCAGCGGAACAGCAACTCTTGCTTAGCAAAGCTGCTCATTTTGTTTGTTTCAAATAAGATCTCAGTTTACTAACATTCAGCGAACATGGTATTTACTTAGAGATCCAGTCTCTGAATAATAAAAATATATCCTACAGGGCAAGGCATGCAGGATATTCAGTTTTTCATATCAATGCTGGGTTATATAAACCTAAATTAATGATATTAAAAAAAAACAACGTTTGAAATGCCAGGATTTATATTATAAATTTATGCGGACAATAATGCAGACAATTTGTACTTTATTTCTCTCTTTGGCTGAAATTTACGTTATATGTTAGTTATTGCAGCCTTATTTAAAATGCACTGTGCCAACAATTCTCTCTCAATTATCTGACCCAATTAAATGACCCAAGGGCCTAGCTATGAATTGAAGCTGCCTGGTGGTATATTATTTCAACCAAGACTTTCATACAAGCTCAGGCAGTGGTCCAAGGGGAGAAGGGGTGTATTGAGTATCACTCAATGTATAAACATGAAAGTTGCTATCGATGCCCACAACTGAATGCAGACTTTAACACATCTTGTACAATGCAAGTGAGAAAAACAAAAAGGTTTGAACAATTAAAAGGAGTAATGAATAACAGTTTGTTTTTATACATCATGTACACTGTACATCAGCAGAGATAGAGATAAAAGCCTGTTTCACAAAGACCTTTCCAGACCACCAGCCCTAAAGAAAACCCTGGCAGAGGTTCACCCCCTATCTCCTTAGAATTCCCTGCTATTTGAAATCTCAACTACATCCCTGCATCAGTAAATGATACAAAAAAGTCTCACTTGCTGAAGGTGTTCTTTCTATTATTGGCCTTTTCACATCTGCACACGTGCAAATAAAGGCTGTACTAACCAAAAAAGCATTTCCTGGCTTAGGAACTGAATATGATCCTAAGGCGTAGTTTAGTGTAACCAAGTGCTGTATAGGTTCGACAATGATATCCTGCAAGCTTAACTGTGTGTCCAAGAAAAATAACCACCAATTAAAACTATGGATTTATAAAAACAAAAACAAAAAAACAGTTCAACAAATACTGCTTGCTGCTTTTTACGTCTGTTGGGATATTGAATTATGGCAGGTTCTTATTTATGGACATTATCATGTGTAGAGAAACTATGGTAGAAAGGAGTCACTTTTCAAGAAAACAATGGTTAGATGTGACATAGGAAAACTAGCCTTGTCTTGTACACAACAACAAAATACAGTGGCACTGCAAAGCCTGTAGTTGTAGGCAACCATTCAGAGCGAAACACTTAATACCAAAATACACTGAAAAAAAAAATTGGAAATAAATCCAGTGGAAGGGCTAGCAGAATCTCCAGTCAGCACAGCTTGTAATTCGTTGACCTGAAACTACAAACACAATAACGCTACTTGTGCTATATTGGTATAAAATTTAAAGTGAACAACAACATTTGAAGTGTTTAGCCAGAAAGGCATACAAATGCATCTTGTGATCATTTTTGATTGCCCATTTTTTCAGGAAATAATAATTACATTGGTTAGTTTACATTTTAGTTGCTGCTGTGCAGTATTGACATATTTGAATTGCAGTAGTTTGCTACAGTAGTGAATTCCTGATAAAGTCAAATCCACATATTGTCACTATGTATGCAGGGGTGTGCAATTTTTGGAAAAAACTTCTTGTCCAATGGACAAAATGCTAGAAAAATCTACTGGTCCTTCTTAAAAACCTACTTGCCCCCTCACCATCCAACAAAACACACACAGATATAAAATCTTATGATTTTGCTTTTATTAACGAATGATCACAATCAATTAGTGATTAATAATATTTTTTCCTTCATGAAAATAAAAATAGTCCAAACATACCTTCCAAAACTGAGCGCAGGTACCTTTTATTACGCAGTGCAGCATTTCAATCTCTTAGGTTTCGGTTTCGACTGATGTATATGCCATGAATTTTATAGCACAGCATTACCGGAGAGGATACTACATTGCTTTACATAACCAAGAATGTTGCTGAGTTGACAGATCTACCGGATGGCGAACTACTTCACATTACACATCTGTCAACCAATCTGGTGTAAAATGAAAACCAGACACTGTGTTTATAAAATTCTTTCTGATCCTACTTCCTGAGAGCTGTGGCTACCACCAATACTTTTACAGTTTCTACGTAGGAGGTCACTAAATTACACTTGAGATTTCTAAAGAAAAATAAATTTGAGTACATTTTAAAACTTATTTTTTCACATTCAAACTGTGTAATTGTAGGGTATATTTAATCACAGAGTGAAAACGTTATTTTCTTAATAATTTTCAAATTCTTGGCTGTTTAGAAAGGTATAATACGGTAGACTTTCGTGGATATATGTCCCGATACACAAGCCAAAAGTCACGTTACATCAGCGTGATGGGAGAAAAGGGTCTTGCATTGTTATTCAGCCTCCCGACAATAGAGGGCGGTAGGCCAAGCCAAGGATCCCCTCGCAAAGATCACGTGACCATGACGGAAATTTTTCCGTTACGCTATATTTGTGTGGTAAAGTGTTTATTAAAAACACCTGCCATCACAGATAGGTGTGTCACTGATTTCAGGGGCAGGGTTTTGACTACAAAGGGAACTGCATTGTTGTACTTCGGGACTGGTGTTCGGATTTATGAATATGAGAGAAAGGGAGAGACGTGGAGGGCGAGGATTAAAAAAGGTTAACCATTGGTGGTTTGTTTTTGGACCTATTACAGATGGGACCTACAATTAAGGAACAAAGGAAAGGCAGGCGAGTGGTGGAGTCCCTGTCCCTGAACCAGATCCTGTTTTGATTTGGATTAATCCTCACGTCCTGACCCTGCACGTTTTGTTAACGTTGTCACGCTATCGAGGGGTAATTACACCTACATACCTGTTTCGGACTTGGCCACAGTCAGTCAGACCTCAAACAGGTAGAATGTTCACCAGAGCATAAGGGTTAAAAGAATTGGTTTATAAACAACTACATTACCCAGAAGACCGATGATGACGCTTGTTTAATACGTTTTGGTTCCCTATAAGGCCACTGGATAAACATTTCGTTTTGGAAGCGTTGTGCTGTCGGTCTCACAGCACAAAGTTATGTTAAAAATAATGAATTAAATCTATAGCTTTATAAACTTGCTACCAACCACATGAGATTAAGTAGCTTTTTAAAAAATAAATAGCTATTGTTACATATAAATTAGTTTAAAGGTTTTTGTATTTTTTTTTAAATTTATTTTCATTTGTATGTGTGAGACTTCAGAGAGTTTAGAGTTTATAGGACCTTGCGTGACTTCCTAGAATTTTACAGGAGTTTTTCTAGCAACAGAACGTTGTGACAAAAGAAGAAAAAAAAAAAAAGTACTTTCCGAGGAGCAAAGCAGAACAGTAAAATGTATTGTCCCTCACACAGATCGATATGAATTTCACACCCCTGGTATGCCAAGTCCGTTTGAAGTCAACATAAAAAGGATTTGACTGTATTGCCTACTGGTGTCTGCAAACAATACTGATGGCTTTTCCCTATAGGCATGCAAGACTCAGAATACATTTGACAAGTTATTTTAGTCACAGCAAAGATTCAAGTCTTGCCAGTTATTTCTATCAACAGAGGTTACCTTGGTTTATAATAATACTTTGTATTCCATATCTTCTGAAAATACTAATTGCAGTGAATGCTGGCAGTAAAGTTTAAATAAGTTACCTGTATAACCTATTTGTAGCACTGAAGCGAAGCTCATCAAGCACGAACAAAATATGTATGTACTGGTACTGGCACTCTTTTTAATGAAACTTATTTATCCCAATCTAGCACTTCAAGTTATTCTTAATACTCTAATGTCTAATTATTATTTTTAATGGTTTTTGAACCAAATGACAAAAATAAATAACTTCTCCGCTGTTAAATAATGACGTATTAGGGGCTGTTTTGAAAGATTTGTTCGCTAGCCAGGAATTCGAAGGTAGTTTTAAACCCTCGAAGGTTTGTCAGGTTCATTCATTTATTTTTATTTATTTATTTTGTTCTCATTTCTAACATATACCCTTCACTGCAGTCCTATAACGTATTAGTACATTTTTTTTTGTTTTAAGGTTTACCACCAACTAATGTTTGAATTTTTCTAACAAACTGCAGCACCACATTGTTTTGATCAAAGGCTAGATCTGAATTACCTCAGTGAGTCAAACATCTGAAGACAGTGATGTCGGTGAATGACTTTAATTAATAGGCGCGTTTACACTGCCATTTCTGATCCAGATCAAATGCATCGGTACATTTGATCACGAACAATGGTGTTGCGTTTACACTGTCATTTGATCAGTATCAACTTTCACGCAGCCTGCGGGCTTGGCATGCGCACCGAGAGTGTAATCTGAGCTTCACATTATTACGTTCTACGTCATCCCGCTGAAGGACCAACAAAAATGGTGTCGTGATAAAAATAAAAAACACAATTTATTTGTAAATAAAAATGAACAAACCATTTACTGTTAACTTTAACAATATTTTATTTTAAAAAATAAAAAATAAAAAAACACGGGAGATGTATTCTCTTACCTGCTCCTCTGATACGCTAGAGGTAATGTTTCAGTCTGGCATCCGCCTTCAGTGCATGCCAGAACTCGAGGCGGCCGAGTATTTACGCTGGCAGAGTCAAATGCTAGCGTTGCATTTGACCCTGATCTGTTGTACCATCTCCCCGAGTGGTACACTTGATCAGATCGGCGCACTTTTACACTGGCAGGATCAAATGCGCCGATGCATTTGAACCTGATCTGTATCATCTCCCCGAGAGGTACATTTGATCCGATCGGCAAGCGTTTACACTGCAGTTTCTGAGCAGGATCAAATGCTACCGATGCATTTGATCCGGTTCAGAAATGGCAGTGTAAACGTGCCTAATGAATGTTAAAGAAATCTTCACGTTAGTATCATTTATCAATATCAGTACACCTAGGTAAGTAAAACTTATTTTTAACCTTTGGTAAGTAATCCGTCACAAAACCACCCTAACCATTTATCTACCATGATCAAGTTCTTCAGCATAATTGGCAGAGCGCCGCCCGGGGGAGGGCTTAGGTCGACCAGGGGGTCCTCGGCTCACCACGCACCAGCCGCCCTGCAAGCTGCCCAGGGCTCTGTTGTCCTCCGACACCGTAGCTGTGGGTTGGCTACATGGCGGTCCTCAGAGTGAAAAGAAGCAGTCGGCTAACGGCACACACTTCTGAGGACAGCTGCTGTTCGTCTTCGAGAAAAGCGGGGTAAAACCAATTACCGACTACCAAATAAAAAATTTAAAAAAAGAAATTGTAGATCGCACCAAAGTTTTCATACACTGTTGTATGTACTCTGTGCACTACCATTGCTTGTAGTGTCACGGGAGCTGTTCAGTGTGTTTATGTAAATAAATCCTGTTTGCCTGCAGGGCGTATCAACTTTAACCTCCGTCTCCATCTCCTGCCTATAACTCAGCAGTGAATGCACGCACCCACATACACAGCAGACGGCTACCCCGTTCAAAATGAAATGTTCAGCTGGGTAATTGTAAGGTGAGCAGTGAGGATGATAATAAATCAATCAGTGTTACACCATTGAATTGGTACAGGTTAAGAGGTACAACTAGGACAGACCTGAAGTGTATTTGTACATTACCCACAGCCCACACTTATTGTAAATGGCTAACTGAATGCACCAGATCCAATTACTTATAGGTACATTTAATAAAGTTATTCAATAAACTCTCCCTCGCAATGTGTCACACATAAAAACAAACTGGTTCAGGAGGCCCAGAGCCCCAGTGATATAATCTATTAAACAAAGTAGGTGTACAGCTTTCAAAGAAAATCTAAAGAGGTTTGTTATACAGTACAAGTCCAACAGCAACCAACTCAGAACAGTGGATTAGCCAGAGTGACAAGGATCATCATGAGTGTAAGAAGCTCTGGCTTAACACAGCCCTCTTCAACAGACAGGCATAATTTGATTTCCAGCAAGTTGTCTACTATGGAGGAATTCATGCTCAGCCTACCACGGTGAATTTAGTTATATTGGTTGGGACAGTTAGCCACTTTGTAGTGACTGGACAAGGTATAACTGAGTGGTAAACTGCTTTTCGTATAGTCTTTTAGACAATAAATGTATCTGAATAGTATGAAAACTACAGTTTGCCACAAACTAATTTATTTACAGTAGATATATATTATAATATATATATAGATATATATATATATATAGATATACACACACATACACACACACCACACAACCCACATATATAGATATATATATTATATTATATATATATATATATATATTAAGAAGCTTTATGGTTTCTAATATATGTAAAGCACAGTCTACTGCTGACATTACCACATTTTTCACCAGGTTGTCAAATTATACTTTGTTCTGAAATTTTGAACTGGGAATAAACGTTTTAAAATCCATTGTTTAAGTAAAATTGTGTCTAGTTCCACAAAGGGATGGAAGCCAGCTGTTACCAACACCACCGCACCCAAACACACTTCAACTATCTAAACGGCATACATCAATTAGGCTGTCAACGTACCATTTCCTGTTCATTGTTTCAATTAATTTTAATGCCGCTAAAAATGCTACTCCAACTAAAAATAACGTGTCTTTAAATTGCAGAGTGAGTCAAAATAGACGGACTCTGACACACCCTATGGTCTTGATGACTGTCTGCCTAGAAAATATATATTTTCTATAATATAGGCTTAAATCATACCTAATATAAATAAATATGTTAATGTCAAATCCTTTAACACGTGGTCATCTATATAAATGGACATCAACGTGCAGCTGCTTTCATGCGTTGAGGATGCACAGTACCTCGTCTAACGCCCTACTGAGGACACTTGTCTTGCTTTTTCAGCACTGCTGAGCTGCCAAATACTCAGTGAACCTTTTTTGCAGCAAACCGGCTTGCACATGCGCCAAGAAGATCCCATATTCATAAGCCCCAAAACTCCTGTTGTATTCAGTGCCATTTCTTGCGCATCTGCACTCTGCTGCATACGAGTTACCGTTTTGACTACAGGCTGTAGAGATAATATTTTTCTAGATATAACTTAACAAACTTTTTGGCTCTTCCGTTAAATACAGTACACAACATAGTAACACGCATTAACTACAAGTACAATAACATAAATACGAGATCCTAGGTAAAACAACATTTAATAAAACAGGGATGCAATCCCTTACCTTCACATGTGTTGCTTTGTGTTACATGTACAGTAATCGCCCTTCCAAAATCAGTAACAGGCTTATTAATAATTAAGACTCTTACACCCCATTATCAAGAACAAGCAACAGCTACCCCTTGTTGATGTCTGATAATATTTGGAATAGTAAACATTTGCAATATAAAGGTTAGTGTTATTATTTTAATTATCTTTAACGGAAATACAGTATTTCAAATCTCCTGTCCCAAACCAATGACGTCACGTGCTATAGCTGTATGTTGGAAGAGAGATTAAGGGCGTTGTGTGTGTGTATCTACATTGGTACCGCTTACAAAATCGTGTTTTAAAATGTACTCAATTTGTGAGGAAAGGGGTGTACAGTTATAGTGAGAAATCATACGTGACGAAGATATTCGGGAATTGCAGTAGTATTCTCCACCCTGGGCCACTGCAGCTGCGTCTCTCAGCGTCAACGGTTGCCGTTCCCCACAGCAACACAAAGATACTCAAACAACTCCCAATGAAAAATCAATCGAAACCCAGAAAAAAATTCTGGTCACAGAATGGGAGTCACTTACCATCGCTTCGTTTTATCTCCACGTAAATACCGATGAGAATCTTGCCAAAATTAGCCGCCATGCTTCATGGGTGAACGGTATTAAATTCGTGTGTCTGGGTGTTTTTATTTGAAGTAGACCTGCTTGTTTTAGCGCTGCTGAAACCAAGAGGGGGTCAGGAGCACAAGCAACCGGGAGACAGAAAAGTGGTAGAAAAGCGCTTGCGCAAAACACTCACCCTACAGCCCGCGTCACGCAAAGAGCTCAGAGAGACTTAAAGGAAATGAATGATGGAGGTTCTTTGGCCGACAAGAAAAACTGAGCTTCACGCGGTTTTTATAGGCAGATTGCTTATCCCAAACATTCAGGGAGACGGATTTGTCTGATGTACAATTGGGGCTAGTGATTTAATATAAAAGTGCCAAGAAAAGTTTTGACGTAGCTACCTTTCAGAACTTCGTATCAGTGAATCATATACTTAATGTATAGTTTCACAAAAAGAACTGACCATTTTAGCCAGTTCCTTCATGGTGGAACCCCGTCATAATGTGGATGCACCATATGAACAGAATCAATGTATATTATGTTGTTTTTGGCTATTTATGTGGGTTTTCAATTAGTTACACACATCACTTCCTCACAGCACTTGTGACTGGACAACTCAAATTAATTGCAAATGCAGCATTATTGGGTATAGTAGTTCTAGCTAAGAAAATAAAGCTTTGAAATAAACTGTTCTTTGGTCGTTATTTAAGGGATAACGTATTTTTTGGGGATTAGGCGGCCGGTTTTTGTACGTTCTTGTACTTGTAAAAATAGTAATTAAGCTACTGTCAAGTGACGCACAACTGAAAACGGATGTCCACTACTCTAACTAACTAGAACGGCGGAGGGGGATTTGGCGCTCTGCAGACAATGCAACCACGCCTAGCAGGAACCCAAAGCAATACCAGGATGAAAACCCACTGCACAATGTCCATTCGCTACATTTTAAATAAGTATGGTAAAGCACTGTAAAAAAAAAAAAAAAAAAAAAAACGCACAGTAGAATCGTAGTATAAGCATTGGAAGATACTGTGGAAAAAAAAACCTTTGGTAAACTTTCAAGGACAGCAGTGCAGTTTTACAAGCAGCACATGCCATGGCAAACATGTACTGGTATTTTAATTCTAAAAATGGAAACATGCTACTTTAAAGAAAGTTGTCGGTTTGCATGCCTTTTATTGCAGGTAATGTCAAACAGTCATGGAATGGGTGTTCTATATACTGTAGAATCACATGGTTCCTTCAGGCTCTCTCTGATATAACCAGTAGGGGTTCTAAACTGAACCTTTAGGATTTTCATACCCACTTTAGAATTCAAAATACAAGGCATCACATTTTGAACCCCATATTGAATCTATTGTATCAAATGGTTTTAATTAGAACCTAATATGAAGAACCAGAATTCAGATTCGACCTGGAAAACGATATTTGGAGTATGAAATTAACTCCACGTTGCTTTGGTACCGTATCCACATGCCTATGAGTGTTGTTCAGAAAGAGTGACGATATTTATCACCCTGGAATTTGTTTTTGTGGTTATAAAATTACACCCTCCACACCAGTGGCGGCTAGTGGCCAAAATTTTGGGGTGTTCACACCTCAGATGTAGCTGACGGGGTGGGGTCCGTGGGGGTGGCGTCCAAGGGGCTGACCTCAGTGGTAGATGCACTGTCTAGTGGATCTGTTTCTTGCTGGAAGCAATACAAAAAGTTTGCTCTGCAATGTCTTATCGTGGCAAACTTTTCAATTACTTTATTATTAAAGTCAGGAATGTCAGTCATCGTGTCTTTTTCAATTGATAACATAGCTAAGCATTTAATCGTTCAGTTTTCATACTGTTTCTCAAGAAGGTTTTTATCTGTTTCAGTGTTGAGAAGCACCTTTCTGCCTTTGCTGTAGTCATTGGAGTGGTTATAACTATCATCAGTAGTTTTGTAATCTCCGGAAATGTTTTGTCCACGTTGTTATATATCATTAGTTCAAGCATACTTAATGCATTTTCAGCACTTTTAAAATATTTAGTTTCATAACTGTTTGTAAGTCAATGCATAAAGAGGTCTTTCCAAGTATTGGATATGCTTGAACTGTTTCTTCTAGTACATTGTCTGGGAAAGCTACCTGATACTCATCAAAACAGTCACTCTGTAGCAATTTTGCAGCAACAAGGTGCTTTCTGAAGGCAAACCATTCCTTGGCATGAGAGATTATGATGTCATAAATTTTCAAGGCAGCTGTGTAACAGTCTTCAGTGGTATTTGGGCCTCTTCTTTTTTTCGCATTGGTGACAGGTTCTCAGGAAGGCTGGATTCTAGTGTTCCAACAGATGCTCGGATGTCCTGAATGCTTTCAACAAATTGAGTGACCGCTGCATTAGCATCAACAGAGGTGCCTTTAAAGACTGTGGCCATCTTCAAGTATGGCCTAATAATAATAATATATATATATATATATATCAAAAAAACAACCAAACATGAAATACTCAACTAATAATAATAATAAAATAATAATAATAATAATAATAATATAATAATAATAATAATAATAATAATAATAATAATAATAATAATAATAATAATAATAATTGTATTATTCAAATAGTTCAGTTTAATCCAATCCAACTCAAGAACAGGAAACAATAAAACCTTAAATGGAAGTCCTAATTAAGGCAAATGAATGAAAAAAAAAATCAACAGGATTTTTAAAATGTATTTTCAGGAAAAGGTAGACAATTAAGAAGAAGAAATAAACCTGACTCGGATCGACAGGATTTTATATTTATTTATTAACCGATTTACTCAAACAGGCAGAAGTGGCAGAGAAGACTGAAGATCTAATATTAAATAAATAAAAACGTCTAGAAAAATAAAGATCAACAGGATTTAAAAAATATATAAAATATTATAAAAATTAAATACATATATACTGAACGCTATATTTAATAACTGATTATCCTAAACAGGTAGTGGTCGGTACTCAGTAAATTAACAACAAAACTGCCGAACGCGGGAAGAAGCACTGCTTAAGAGCAACAGCCTCGGGAGAAAACGGGACAAATGGCGAGAAATAAAGGCAAATTATAACTATGAAAACAGCAATATGGAATGCGAAATCAATAAATAATTAGAATAGCAACATGGAAACAGCTTAAACGTGTCCTGTCGTTTTGCAACGTAACACTCTGCAAGACTGAGAGACAACGTTTTGTGCAGTTTGTATATAGCCTTAGTTATCTTGACACATGCGCACTTTATTAATCGTTTTCTAAATACAGTTAAGAGGCAGGAGAATGGATGTAGCGTTAGGGATAAGGCATAACGGTCAATGAAAAAGAATGAGTAACCTTACTTAAGAATCAATCGTCCCCCTTTCTGTTATTTCTGAGGTTTGTTTGGAGTTAATGTAACATTAAGGATCTCCTTTCTGACCAAGTATTGTGTAACTCAAGCACATTTTTTGTTAACTCGCGTTACTAAACGTTTTTGTAATTTTGTTCAGTTGTGCGTTAAAGACTCTTTTAGTACACTCAGTGTGTCACATACCTTTTTTTTTAATAGAACCTGGGCATTGCATCCCACAAGACACATTCCCTTTAGTATCCATTCATAATCTCAAGCTTCTGCATCTTACTTATCTATTGATTAGGGCTGATCGGAAGTGCTCGATTGGCTCCCAGACAGTATAACTGAAATGTAATCATATTTGTGACTATAATGCAGAATATGTACATTCTCATAGAAATGAAAATTGAGATTTCTCTTCAGAAAATGGTTATTTTAAAGCTAAATAGGCTGTTTTGGAGTTATAAAAGCAAAACTAAAACATAATTTAAAAACACATGTACAGAATTTGGAGTTTTAACATCTAAAAAGGGCAGTGTGCACTGGAGGATACAATTAATAACTTTCTAAAAATTAACGTATATTAAAAAAATAGTGAAACATGTTTGTGATTCATGTGTACAATACATACCATTAGAATAATTTTCCTTAGTCAAAATGGCAATGTGAAACTTTAAGGGTTAATATAATGATTCACAAGTCTTTGCCCCAACCCACCTCCTTTTCAAAGTAATAATAATCATGCCCTCTGTATGCAATCAGCTCTCTAATTAATATGAAATGATATATTTTTCTACAGATTATTTCTTAAATCAGAACCACAAAACGTAACGCAATAGTGCCACGCCGTAGCTTTTCTCCACTGCAGTTGGAGACATAGGCAGCCGGAAGCTAGCGGCTGCACTCCAAGCCTTGTTTTGAGTCTGTTGTGAATAAGGTCTATTGATTTACAAAAATACGAACACCGTTAACCAAGCGCCACTG
This sequence comes from Polyodon spathula, assembly GCF_017654505.1. Taxonomy (NCBI): domain Eukaryota; kingdom Metazoa; phylum Chordata; class Actinopteri; order Acipenseriformes; family Polyodontidae; genus Polyodon; species Polyodon spathula. The sequence continues at coordinate 76,170,626 of NC_054535.1, forward strand.
CTCCACACACTACTCCACCCCTGCCAAAGCGAACTGGTAATCAAGTGAATCAGGCACAATGGTTCTAAAAGTTCCAAGCCGACAAATCTGAGCAGGTAGGAACACATGTTAGCCAATGAGATTGCTCCTTCTATACTTGCTGTTTTACAATGATATTATTTATGGGAAAAAACACCACTATGCGAAAGTAATACTTTATATTAAAAGACTAGTTTTTAGCTGCCTCAGATTATGGGAGTGTATACAACTGGGTGAGAATTGACATCACAGAAGCAATATTTATTAATAAACCTGCTTCCCTGGTGTGGGGAGAGCCAGGATAGTGTTTATTGTAAACAACCAAAATAAACAACTATAAACAGATAATAACCCTTAAAGGGTAAGTAGCGGGATTCCAAAAAATATAGCGTTCCATGTTCCCATGTGCTGCTACAACTGTTTAAGTAACATTCCTGTCATTTTAATTTTCATTGTTAACATCCTGACAACTTTTTACACTTGTTTCAAAGCTGTTTTCAAAATGGCAGCTCTAGTGCATTGATAGTATAAGGATTATTGTCCACATTGTCAAACAGGTAACACAGCAATAACAATCCATGATGTGGTACAGAACAGAAAAGCCAGAGCACTTGTCAATATATTTTTTTTGTTTGTTTGATTTTTGCAGTGATTTAGAGGACAGATCTCAAACCCCAGGGTACTAGAAAAGAGCTTTTGAAAAGAGCTTGGAAACAGACTTTTAACTTATAAGTAAAAAGTTGTCAAGATATTAACGATGAAAAGAGAAATGATTTATTATTATACGTTATTTAAACAGTTGTAGCAACACGTGGGGGTGTATAACACTATATTTTTAAGTAGCTTTCGACTTTTTACCAGAAAAATAGGCTTCTGCAGAAGACCAAGGACAGTGAGATTATGAAGTTAAATATAATGCAAGCTGATTCTGGCCGCTCTGACCTAAACATTTAAGAAATTAAGCAGAAACATAGACCCTTGCATGCATCTCTATGGATAATAGGGGGAAAAAACACCCGCGTATGCTAGGTAAATGGATATAATATCTCTTTTAGCAGAGTAAATGGAGCCTCTTTTTAATAGTGATTGTAGGCGACAATCTGCCGAGCTAGCTCGCAGGCCGGTTTAAATAGATCCCCAAACCTGCCCTGATTGGTGTTCTGTTGAGGCGACTGATTTGCATACCGATGAGAGCCAATCAGCGGACTCCTCCAAGACGCCTCCTAAGACCGCCCCCTGCTTGGAACTGCAGAGCGCTGAGGCAGCGCCGCTCTCCTGCAGCAGCTCATCGGACTGAAAGTAACCTTCTCCTCTACAATACATTCCCACAGGCAAACTGTTCAACCTTGCACTTTGGGCCTATACTCTAATTTACTGAGGAGACTTTACTTCAATATGTCGTAATTGCTACTGTTGTACATGAACAAGCTAATGTTTGCTTAAATGTTATACAAACATTACAACATGTTGCTATGGAGTTTTACAGCTATTTACAAGCAGAAAAATCAGGTTATAAAATATTCACTTGTACCAAAGAAATACAGACCAATTGTTCAAATGGTTCACAAAGGACAAAGGGGGTCAAGAAGAGCTACTTCCTTGTAGTGACCCCTGGGCAACGTCTCTGACGGCAAAAAGCTCTTCAAATTGAACTTACCATGCAATGCTTAAGCAAAGCAATGTTGGGCTTGGTTAGCACTTGGATGGGAGACCACCTGGGAATACTGAGTGCTGTAGGCTGCATGTTAAGCTCATACAAATATATACAAAGGACAAAAACTAAATCTGAATAAATTAACTACAGCTATTATACTTGAGGTTCTCTGTTACTACCTACTTCCTACATACTGGCATGCCAGAAATCTCTCTTGTCAGGTGGCCAGACTTTAGATGTGCAACTGTTACGTCATTCAGACTAACACTATAGTCCTGTTACTCCTCATTTTAATTATTAAAATGAATAACAATACAGTGAAAACCTCTTACTGTGTTTGTATACCTTAATTTTGATTAGCAACAGGATTCATTCAAGCATTCTATTAAATGGTTTTCATGGTAGACAACATAAATGATATTAATGTAAACACATGTATTAATTACTCATTTATTTTCTGAATTGTGGGTTATTGTACTAAGCCTATTTATTCAAGTTTATATTTGTTTAAAATGGTTGAATTAGGAGTCTGAATTTTAAATAAAACCATTACAAAACATTTTAAAAACACCAGAGTGTTTAGTTTGAGTAGTAAATATTTAGATCCTAAACAAATATTCTATTTTGAGGACTGGAGAGCTACCCCAAATGAAAACAAAACAGCACTCTTCTAGGAAATTAGAATTGAGGAATCTAAAGTCTGAAAAATGATCAGCATGTTACTGATGTGTACAGTATATATAGTGCCTATAGTAAGTATTCACCCCCCTTGGACATTTTCACAGTTTGTTGTGTTACAACCTGAAATCTTGATGCATTTAAATGGGATTTGTTTTCCTTTGATTTACACAACCTCCTCAACACTTTGAAGAGGTGAGAAAATTTATATTGTGAAACAACAGTTAATGAAAAATAAATAAAAACTAAAATGTCTTGGTTATATAAGTATTCACCCCTCTGAGTCAATACTTGGTAGAACCACCTTTGGCAGCAATTACAGCTATGAGTCTTTTGGGGTAAGTCTCTACCAGGCTTGCACATCTGGATCGTGCAATATTCGCCCATTCTTTTTAGCAAAATTGTTCAAGCTCAAAATAAAATTGTTCAAGTTGGATGGGGATCGTTGGTGGACAGCAATCTTCAAGTTTTGCCACTAATTTTCAATTGAATTTGACTGGGCCACTCTAGGACCTTGACTTTCTTGTTTTTAAGCCACTCCAGTGTTGCTTTGGCTATGTGCTTGGGGATATTGTCCTGCTGAAATCTCCGTCCCAGTCTGAGGTCTTTTGCAGACTGAAGCAGATTTTCCTCAAAGATTTGCTTGTATTTAGCTCCATCCATTTTGCCCTCTACCCTGACAAGCTTCCCAGTCTCTGCCAATGAAAAACAATCCCCATAGCATAATGCTGCCACCACCTTGCTTCACAGTAGGGACGGTGTTAGTTGTGTGATGTGCTGTGTTGGGTTTACGCCAGACAAAACGCTTCGCATTTAAGCCAAATAGTTCAATTTTTGTTTCATCGGACCACAGAATCTTTTACCACATCTTTTCAGAGTCTCCCACGTGCCTTTTATCAAATTCCAAGCAGGATTTTACATGTTTTTTTTTCAGAAATTATTTCCTTTACCACTCTTCCATACAGGCCAGATTTGTGGATTACCTCAGCTATTGTTGACACGTGGACAGTTTCTCCTATCTCAGCCATGGAACGCTGTAGGTCTTTCAGAGTTGTCATTGGCCTCTTGGTGGCTTCTCTGACCAATGCCCTTCTTACCCGGCTGCTCAGTTTGGGAAGATGGCCTGCTCTAAGCAGATTCTGGGTGGTGCCGTATACCTTCCACTTCTTAATGATCAACTTGACTGTGCTCCAAGGGATATTCAATGCCTTTGAAATCTTTTTATACCCCTCCACTGATCTGTGCCTTTCCCCTGGTCTTCATGGTAGTATCTTTGTTTTCAAAGCACTACCCAACTGTGGGACCTTACAGAGACAAGTGTATTTAATCTGAAATCATGTGAACACATAGATGGACTTCATTTAACTTGTGTGAATTCGGAAGGCAATTGGTGGCACCTGAGCTTAATTAGGAGTGTCCTAGCAAAGGCGGTGGATATTTCTCTCATGAAGACTTTTCAGGTTTTTATTTTTAATTGATTTGTTTTTCACCCCCCCCCCCCATTTTTTCACACATTGAAAGTGTGGAGTAGGTTGTGTAAATCAAAAGAAAACAAATCCCATTTAAATGCATCAAGATATCAGGTTATAACACAACAAACTGTGAACATGTACAATGGGGGAGAATACTTACTATAGGCACTGTATGTATATATATATATATATATATATATAGGCAGGTGCATCACACAGAGCAAGGCAATCCACACACAGGTGGAGGGTGGGCATGAACCCGGGACCTCTCACACTAAAGCATAGCGCCGATACTGCTGTAATGCCACCAACCAGCCCTGCTGCTGCCTTACCCCCGTGCACGCTACATTCTCCTCTGCCAGCCTCAAGTTCACCCCCGACTTGATCACCAGGCTAGTCCGACAAGTGCGTGCAGGGGTACCTACGTCCACTTCTGACACCAATGTAGCTTCTGACAGTGCATCTGAGTTGGGATAGGAGGGGCGTTTCAGTGGTTGAGAGTATACAACTTTGTTTTTTTTTTTGTATTATTATTCTGATTGTCTTTATAAAAAAGAAACATACCAAGTTATTTGGCATAGTAAAATACTAAATACCAAATGTTTAAATCATTCAATGAAAGGAAGTGTGTTTTGTTGGTTTTATTTTTGTGAATTACAGTAATTTACATTACTCTTTACTCTTTCTTCTTAATGTATATATATATATATATATATATATATATATATATATATATATATATATATATATATATATATATATATATAGTAAGGACACAAAACAGAGTTGCTTAAAGTAAACACTTACCTAAGAAGATTGGAATACTGTTACAACTAGTTTAAACAAAACTATAATAAGTAGGCTATCCTGCTGCAGTCGTAGGTCTGTGCTAGTTTTATTTGAGGGATTGGTCGTGTTCTTATAGTGCAGATTTCTGCAGTTCTGCACAGTGCTGCACAGAATCTCGGAGATACTCTGTAGACGTCACCCAACAGCCACAGAAATATGTGCAGATTCTGCATAGCCCAGCGCAGTTATTGCGGGAGGCTGGCTGTGGCTGTGAACCAAAGGGAAGATGCAAAGATCACAAGTGACCTGCTAATCGTAATGCAAATAACCACTAAAACTACTGCTACCACCTTGTTAGCGGATGCGAATGACATTTTATCATTATACAATGAAGCCGTGAACAACCTTGTCCACACTATATTAAATAAATAAATTATTTATTTAAAAAAAAAAAAAACATAATGTACTAAATCCATGATAAGTGCTGTACAATTTTACAATAAAATTAATGTTTATCTATTACATTAAACTGACTGTTGATAATCCAGACAAATGTAAATATAGCACGTTGAAAATGTGTGCAAGGTTTGGAGAAGGCGTTTCTCTAAAAGCTGCGTGTGACGTCAGAAAGACAGTAGCCAAGAGCAGCCGACACAGCAAGTTCTGGATAACAGAACGCAGCAATTGAAACTTGTATTCTGTGTCGTTGACCATTTCCTTCAAAACCATTATCAAAATAGTGTATCAGTTCACAAAAATATCTTCCTCAGACACTTTGCTAAGGCTGTTGGTCCGCTGCTGCCTTCGTCTGAGGTCGCCGGAACTGCTTCGCCAGGGGTCGCCGTCAGCTCTGCTCGGCCGCAGGGGTCAGGGTGGCCGGAGCCCCACCAGAGGGAGCTGCTGGCTATGAAGAAGGGGGGAGAGGTCAGGAGACCACTTCCCCCCACAGCAATTTTGCTGCAGGAGTTCTTGTGGCTGGAGTCCCACAGGAGGGAGCTGCCGGCTGAGAAGGGGGGAAAGGTCAGGAGACCACCCTCCTCAACAGCCTCTCCGCTGCGGGAGTGGACCACCATGCTGTCAGCCGTGCCACTACCGGCAGGGGAGCTGACAGCATTTTCAGCCATGGCCCCAGTGAAGCCTTCCTTTCAGCCTAAGACTTTGACCTGGACTGCTGGGTTTTTAAGGGGGGAGGTGGCCGTTGAGGCCAGGTGTGCTTTCACAAGGGGGGGGGGGGGGGGTTTGGGGCAAAGCTCCCTGCCCCTGGGCTATTTCTATGTGTTTTATGTTACATGTAGTGTGTTATTGTTGGTGTATAGTCATTGGTACACGGGATATAAATGGGTCTGTGTAACACGAGTGGTTTAAAATCTGTTTGTATTTAGGCACGAGGATTGCACAGCAATTCACATGCAGGTAAAATGTAATAAAATGCAAGCACAAGGAATTGCACTTTATTAATTCATGTGCAATTGTACCGAAACTCCAACTGAATGATTGATTAGCAGTCAAGTCTTGGTACAGCTGCATAAAAGCAGCATGTTTTCACTCACTCAGGGCTGTGTGTTCGGTGAGTGGAGAACGGATGTGGAGAAGGAGAAAGTACAAACTAATGTAAATAATTTATTTAAACTCACCGTGTTTGTCTGTTCGTCTACTCGTTTGTCTGTCTGTTTAGTGTTAGTACGTTTTGTTTGTGTCCTGTGTTTTGTTCATCTTACAACCTTTTATTTTCTGTCTGTTCATTTGTTGAATGCTGAGCGCGAGCAAGCACTTGGCTTCACCAAAACTCCACCTCTCTGTTTATTTTGTGTTGGTTCCTGGTTTCTGGTCTGACGTCACCCACTGAAGCCATCTTTGTGACAGTCATACACAATGTATGATATTATCTTATCTGGGATTTGATCTGAACTCGATCTTGGATCTTTTATCCTAAACACTCTTTACAAGGTATAAGTCACTCAGTCCCAACTTGCTCATTCCTGAGCGGGCATTCACCCTGAACATATATCATTTACAAAGCCAAGTCAGCTATATGTTTCTCAAACACTTGCAGAAGAAATAATGCAACACACAAAGCTGGTTGGTTTACCGTATATTTTATATGCCTCTGATTCTTTTGGTTTCTTTTTTTTTTTTAGTTTCTCACACATACAAACGATTTATGTTGCCCCTCTGCTTTTTTTCACTCAGTGTCACACACTATTTTTCTATGTTTGTTATGGTTTTGCCTTTAAATACTTTAAATAGTTTAAATAAATGAAATAAAAAAAAAAAATGGAAAGGCATTCAGAGGATGCCAGAAGGGCCACATTGATAGAAAACCACAATAAAAACACCCTACCTGAACACTGGTTTGAGCCATGGTCTGTGCTGTATTACAATGGCTAGCAGTCTGTGGAGTGACTGAAACTTCAGCCGCTAGTCAGTTAAGTGGAGACCACAAAAAATGAATAGTTAAATACGGGCTAGGTAGCTGTTAGTTTGTTTTGTTTTTCTTTTCTATTAATTACATTTTAGTCATTAAAAAAGAAAGACAGAATCAGACCATTATTTACTTTTTTTATTATTATTTTTGTTCATTGTGTCTCTTTAGATCATGCAATACACACCGACCTAGGGTCACATATAATTGGTTATTATTGCGGGGACGTATGTTGTGTATGGCAGCCAAATGTACTACATAACAGCCTGTATTAGCAAGGGACTACTGTAATACATGCTCAGTAAGTACATATTGAACATTTTATGTCGTAACACCTGCCCATTTTGTGGGTTTACAATTAATTTAAAATAGTAACTTTATAAAGATTCAGCAGAAGGGTTGCTTGGTTTCTTAGAGCTTATTAATCGTAAAATTACCTTGGAGTCGCTATGCTGGGCAGTTAATCCTTCAGTTAGTTCTCAGTCCATCAAACAAACTGAAGAAATAGCAGAAAAAAAATAAAAATAAGAAAAAAATAAATAAATAAAGCCACTCAATAGAAGTGTTGTCTAATTCTAATATGGCATGGCCCATCTAAAAATATCAGATTTATTTTTGTTGGTTAGCCTGACCTCTTCAACCTCACTCGCCTCTCCACCAATCGTGAAGGTGAAGAAGCCAAGGCCAACTTGATATTTTACATTTTCAGTTGGGCCATAGTATATCCATGTGTGATAAAGAGAGAAAGGATCAATGTGGTAAATCTCCCTCCCGATCAGAAAGGGCGCTGTGTAAGGACGGTGGTATGCTGCCTCCTAGATGGACCGCCTTGATGGTAGGTGGAAACCAGAAGTGATCATATTAGGGGGAGCGCGTAGTTATACGTACCTGGAACGACTCCATTGCAATCAGCTGCAGGACGGCCCTCTATTGGAGAAACCATGGCGACAAGTTAATTGCAGGGAGGAGGTCATGGGTACAAAGGGGAAGCAGCTACATCAGTTCGCCGCTTTGCACTGAACAAGTGAAACCTGTCGGCTGGAGCCTGTAGTTTTTGTTGGTTTGTTACGTGTTGTTTGTTGTGTGTTGCAGAGGAGGAGTACGGAGCCAGCGGCTGCAGCCATGGAGCCAACCCGCATCACCAGAGCACTACCCTCACTACACAACACCAGCACCACCCTGGGGATTAGAGAGCACACCTTCGTTCAAGGACTGTTGGATTATTATTGTTTCTTTGTTTTGGTGTGTAAACCAGCCGTGTTCTCATCGATAACATTGCTGGTAGAGGGGTGGTTCTTTTTGGTTCTTTTTGGTTTTGGGAACATAACTGTCTGTACAGTCGTTTTATTCACCACACCACTCGCACCTGTCACACCATGCCGTAGGTTTCATGTGTAAATTACAGGTGGTTAATGACTTCAGAAGTTTAATGGCATTTAAAGGTGTGTTCAAGGTGTGTTAGTTGTGAGCAAAACATAACGTGGGTAACATAAACAGACCTGTGACACTTTCAAAATGGCGGTCAAAGGGGGACAACCTTAAAGGACAATCTTACCACTGAACATGAGTTCCATGGGTGTGGTTATCTTTTCACACTGTCTGTCTGTGTGGCAGAGGTAATTTGGCTTGGAAGCTTATTAGTGGCATCTTTATGACCAAACCTATCATGACATGAAACCTGAGGATCAGTTTTACATTTTCAACTTAAATTTACAGGTATTGTTGCAGCTGTGGCATACCATGCTTTGCCACAAATTCAATAGCACAGGTAAACCTGCTATTGGCCTCTACAGTCTATACAACATGTATTTGATTACATGTGTGGGTAAACTGAAGTAATTAGCTGCATACTTTCATACCCTAGAGGTCAGCACAGCTGTTATTCCCCCCAGTGGCTGCTGGGATACTACAGGGTAGCATTGTATAAAGTACAGTCTATTAAAAAAAAAAAAAAAAAAACAGTTGTTAACCTCCTTCACCTGTATGTGTAAAAACCAACCAAAACACAGTAACACCTTGTCACACAATGTAACTGAATATGGTTATCCATGTTTATTATTTAAGACCATCGCTAACATCTGGGCCAAATGACCAGCATCAGTCTCAAGCTACTTCCTTTATTTCTCATAGTCATTATCCTGCTACCTTTCATTTCTCAGAAGAACGCACTTTAGAATAGATGACTGCTGCTCTGCTTCACATTGTAGAGCTACACCTCATTGGACTGGGGATTTCTCCAACTGAGCTCATGGTGAGACTGTATCTTGAGTATTTACAATCATCTGGGTGATGGCAGAGGTGGCTGATCCCCATGGCAGAAACAAACGGAACTTGAGATGTATTGGAATCACAGAGGGCTGAACCAGAAACCAGCATCGACAGGCAGCAGCTATCAGAGAAGGGAATTAAACCATAAATACTATAGTATAATCGGGACTTGTCTGAGTATTGGTAGCTTGTGGTTCTTGACAGGTGTCAGCTGTCTCAGACTCAAACCCTTTAATCAAATGGCCCCTGGTATTCACAAAACTGTAGAAAACAACAGTCAATAGCAGTTTAATGAATAGCAATAATATCTTTAATCTATCAGAGCAGACTCGACATTATTTAAAGCTTTGGCAATGGGGTAAGGGGTACTTTTGACAATTTTATTAGAATAAGAAATCCTATGGATCTAAAAGACCGCTGTGAAGCCAATTAACTGATATTTTTGTACAATGATTTGTTTGCTTGCTCTGCCACCAAATATAGTAAATTACTTTTCAAAAAGCCCCTGTTATAGTTTTTACTGCAGAACAGATTAAGAAACATGAAACAGAGGTTTATCGGGTCTTTATGCTGTGCTCTGACGTGAGTACTGAAAATAAAATCCAAGCACAAACACCTCTTATCTCTTTAATAGCAATACAATTATACAATGATATAAATACAAATAATTAAAAGGAAAATCTAAATTAGACAAGTTGATATCAACTTCACATTCCTTTTGTTTGGTAGATCTTGTAACTTTTGGTGTCTACAGGTGACATATCATATTCCAGAGCAGTTTGTATTGTACAGTACAGTACTTCAGTTAGGTGGGTGGCAAATATGCTGACTAGGTGCTGCTTTCAGACAGTAGCTCTGTCATCATAAATCATTACTTCTTATCAGCCTTGTGCCGACGCTGAGGCCGAGGAGCCACGTCATGCAGCTGGAAAAAATGCTGCCGGGGACTGCTCTCTCTCCAGAAGCAATCCGAGCAATCTGGGCTTTCATATCCATAATGTCCCACACCTGCCGAGACTTCTTCACTTGTTTCGCCATAGGCGACGGGGAGCGGCTATGGGTGGACACAGATACCTTCGCACAAGGAATCCCTCTGGAGAGGTTCTGTGACAGCATCAAGAGGCGTGGCTGGGAAGGACTCGCTACAGGGAATGAAGAACGCCCCCGTGCAACTCTCTCCAGATGACTGGCAAGCACTCTGGGCTGAAAAGCCGCGCAGATGCTGCAGGAGCCTTGTTGGGCTGAAGTGGCGTTTTTGGCGCCTAAGCACCGAGCACACAGGGTATGCCTGTCTTCCTGTGGGATGTTAGTCCTACAGGCTTCGCAGGCATGAAACCCAGCACTGCCCGTCATCGCTGGGTCGCACAGCATACTAAGGGCGCCCACAGCAGAAGTGCGTAACACAGGGAGCATGTGCACTACTTGCACCGACTACCATGTATATCGCAAGCACCAAATACCGTATGCACCACGTGCACCGAGTACTGTGCAGTACCGGTATAGTGTGCACCGCGTGTATCGGGTATCGTGTGCACCGCATGCACCGGGTACCGTACAGCTCCGAGTACCATGTGCACCAAGTGCAATAAGCAGGGGGCAACGGTTACCATGTGCACCAGGTGCACCAAGCACCATGCATACCGCCTGCACCGAACACCGTGTGCACATGCAGCACCAGGTACAATGCCACCGCGGGCACCGGGTACCGTACCTTGCTGATTCCGTGAAAGTGGCAAGCCAGCTCTCAGTACAAAGTGAAGGGGAACTAGCAGCAAGCTCAACGCAGCGCTTTTTAAGTAATAAAAAGGCCTCAATGCAACACAGATGGTCTTACCAACTTGAGAAGCGAAAAGAGGTCGATCATTCCCTGCATGACGGTTTTATTCCCTCGGTAGGCGGGACAGAGGAGGTCATCTTGGGAAGGGGGCCTATCAGCAGCTTTGATAGTAAGAGCTCAGTGACACCTACCTTCGAATTGAAAGGGAACAACACATTTCCTCATTGGGTCAGAAGACTTAAAAAAAATTGGTGATAATTAAAAAATATAAATAAATAGGAAAATTACCATTTGTACTTTACCAGGGTTTAAAGAAATTCCTTGATAAAGCTGCTTCTCAGCTTTAGAGGCTTTAAATGTAAAGATGATTAGCATAATGCAGCTATCCTTAGTCAGCTGTATGTTTCTGCCTTCAAAAGGATATCTCATAGCCCTTCCTAGTCGCCAAAGTGAGACATTGACAAACAAGCATGTTAATCCTGTCTGGTTTTCAGGGGGTAAACTCGGACTCTCCATCCTCGCTGTTCCGCTTCAACAGCTAGTTGAGCATACTGAAGTTTCTTCCACTCATGCCTCATTATATTTAAAAACCCAAACCCAATTTAAATAGATTTTAACTAATTTTGTCTCATATAAACACACTTAGGGGCCTCATTTATGAAAGAGCGCTTTATGGTGCGCGATAATTGCAATTACTGTGCACATTAATGATTTCCGTATTTACTATTGCAATTTTATTAATTATTGTGTGAAATAGTAGGCATATTATGGTGCCTACTAATTTTATTGTGCCATACTATGATAATCAAAATGAATGTGTGATAATGTATTTAAATGAGCGCCCAGATCAGAATAATAAGATGAGCTGTATTCACATGATATTTACTAAAGGACATTAATTTCACTGTGTGCATTAAAGTGATCATTTATTAGTGTGTATGGGAACCGGGCTTTAACCACTGATAGGTTTGCTATTTTTCTGGCCTGAAAACTAGTGATGTGCAGTTTGATTCCTTTTTCTGACTCGATTCGTTTGATTCATTCAGTTTTGTGAATCAATTTTAACAGATTTGTTCGTTTAATTCACTGATTCACTTACGCAAAATATAGAACATTGTTCCAGAACTCTTGAGGATCATCCAGGTGCTTTTTGGCAAACTTGAGACGAGCATTCATGTTCTTCTTAGTGAACCACTTCCCACTTCCAGTGGTTTCCACCTTGCTACTCTGCCATGAATCCCATTTTTGCCCAGTGTCTTTCTGATTGTGGAGTCATGAACACTGACCTTAGCCGAGGCAAGAGAGGCCTGCAGATCCCTGGATTTTGTTCTAGGGTTCTTTGTGACTTCCTGGACGATTTTACGCCTTGCTCTTGGAGAGATTTTGGCAGGACGGCCACTCCTCGGAAGATTCACTACTGTCCCAAACTTTCTCCATTTGGACAATATGGCTCTGACTGTGGTTTGGAGGAGCCACAGAGCCTTAGAAATGGCTTTGTAACTCTTTCCAGACTGATAGGCATCAACAACTTTTTTCAGGAGGTCTTCAGGAATTTCTTTTGATCGTGCCATGACGTGCCTCTAGAACCTGTGTGCTGACAACTTCACTCTGAAGGTAAGGGCCAAAGTTAGTCAGATTTATATCGGGCAGTAAGGGCCAAAGTTAGTCAGATTTATATCGGGCAAGGCTGGCCTGACCCAAATCAATCCTGATTGTTAACCAAAGTATTCAGACAGCTGACCCTAACTGTCCCTTTAATTGGGTTGAGTTAACTGGGGGGGGGGCAATAACTTTTTCACACCTGAAGATTGCATGTTTTATTACCTTGCACACCAAACAAATGAAATAAGCACCAAACTTTGGTGTCATTTTTTTGTCAAAAAGAGCAGACCAAATTCTATGTAAAAAATGTGCAAAAATGCAGAAAATCAGACAGCGGGGAAAATACTTTTTCACGGCACTATATATATATATATATATATATATATATATATATATATATATATATATATATGAAAATGTCTATATAAATTGTATGTAGGCCAATATACTGTAGTGGCGGGTGCCACAACTGCTGGGCAGGGACTTTCCCGGCTGGTGAAGTGTCCGCTCTGGAGTGGCTGAAGTGGGCACTGCCTCCCTCATGCTCCCGTATAAAAGGAGCTGGGAGCTGGACATCAGGGTTAGCCTGGAGAAAGAGGGACTGAGACCTGGAAATTGTTAAACTTGTTATTTTGATCAGTGTTTTGTGTGCAAAATAAAGCCAAGTGTTATACTTCGAGAAGCTCTGTTTTGTCTCCTTCTTGACATCGCTACAATACTTATTTTTCTTTTTTGGGGCTTTGATAATTATTTTCTTGTTCAGGCTTTGTAGATACTGAACTGGATTTTGCCATTCATTGTTTCAACATGTATGTATGGGGTTTGTCCACTAGATGGAGCTGCTGCTGCTGCTGCTGCTATTGTAACGTTTTCTTTTTAAATCAATGTCAATGTCCTTTTCAGTTAGCCAGTCACAGCAAACTCATAGTCCATTTTGTCTGGCGCTTGGTGTTTTCCTCTGTTGTATTCATTTCCATGTTGTCTAAATCTTCTTACCTCAGCATGGCGAGATGTTGACATGTTCTTTTCTTTTTCAGTATTTTCAGCTGTGGAACTTTTGTAGTTAATCTTAGAGATTGCTGTCATACTGACTGACTCAGGTGGTTTTGTTTACCCAGGTGTACAGTTACAGTTGGCAAATTGCTTTTGTTTACTGTGATGAGGTCTCAGCCAATCAGAATCTATTATTTTCGCGAATTGTTTTAATAATACAGTATATTTAATAATACTGTATACTTTTAGGGTGGGTGAAATTTGCCATGACAGCACCACCTAATCTTATTATACACGTGTCTCGTTCACCGCCATGTATAATAAAACTATCAAAACTATCATTCACTATCATGTATAATAATAATAATAATAATAATAATAATAATAATAATAATAATAATAATAATAATAATATGTATGTTGCCGGCTTTGCTGGCAATATACACCAGATGCTAGCCTCATGCCAACCTTCACAGTGAGGATTAGTGATTTGCATTGTCCTTCTATACAAAGATAAGCCAAGGGATAGATTTTTTGTTAGAACATGTTTTGGCCCATTTCCTCTGAAGTTGAATGAGTTAGCAAGGCTGTCTATTGTGCTGCAGATGAGTTAGCAAGGCTGTCTATTGTGCTGCAGATGAGTAGGTGAGTCAACAAGGCTGTCTATTGTGCTGTAGGTGAGTGAACAAGGCTGTCTATTGTGCTGTAGGTGAGTCTGTCTATTGTCAAGGCTGTCTATTGTGCTGTAGGTGAGTGCTGTAGGTGAGTCAGCAGCAAGGCTGTCTATTGTGCTGTAGGTGAATAAGCAATTCTGTTTATTGTGCTGTAGGTGTCTAAGCAATGGCTGTCTATTGTGCTGTAGGTGAGTCAGCAAGGCTGTCTATTGTGCTGTAGGTGAGTCAGCAAGGCTGTCTATTGTGCTGTAGGTGAGTCAGCAAGGCTGTCTATTGTGCTGTAGGCAATGCTGATTGTCAGCAAGGCTGTCTATTGTGCTGTAGGTGAGTAAGCAAGGCTGTCTATTGTGCTGTAGGTACAATAACACTACAGACAGTCTGTGGCAAAGTGGCTGGTGAAGGGGAACAGGTGTAGCGGTGTGTGGTGCAGGAGTGACAGGCAGACAATTGTAATCCGGTGAAAAGTGCTTTGATTGTATTCCAGGTCTGGTGACCGTAAAATAATAAATCCCTGGCAATACACAATGATGTGTAAGGCACAGGGATAACAAACAGGGCACAGTCCCGAACAAAAATGAACACACTGTCACCAGTCCTGGGTGAGCGCAGTCGTGCTGGTGCTGAGTGCAGACATAGCTCCGGATGTGTGCTTTAACTGTCTGGTGATGCAAAAACACGAACAATTACAATACAGACAAACACAACACAAAACATGTAACATGTCTTTCTTTTGTTTATTGAGAGCTCCTCTCAGTCCTTCTCTCCACTGAGCTTTACCCAAACGAAGGAAAAGATCAGCATTACCCTGGCCCCTATATGTAATCCAGCATGACACCTTGGTAAATGGTTGCAGCTGCCTTACTGCTTGCAGCTGCCCCTCGTTTACCTTTCAGGTCAATACGGTCTTACAACAGAGTCTCGCTTCTTTCCAAGCTGACCGACTTCCCGGTCCCGGAAACGAACTGTCAGGCCGGCCCTTCCAGATACTTCTCCTCCCGTTGTTTAGTGCCCTCACAGGTTGGGAGGGAGATTTATCACCAGAACTCATTATCTTTCTGTCACTCAGCCCCTCTGGTAACATCAAATGCTGGGATTCAGATGACACTTGTGTATGGAAATATAACTTACTGGTGTATGTCAGTTTCACCCATTCCAGTATTTAATGTGTGCTTGATTAGCCCCAGTGTATAAGTAACAAGCTCAGGTGTGCATTATTAAACTCCTAGTAAAAGCTGGAATGGATCAAACTCCTATGCAATGGAAGCCTAATTTACACCCTAAAGGACCATGAGCCGCAGATAGCAACATGGATATGATGAGAGTGAAAAAAAAACAAACATTTTGAAACAAATTAGAAAACATAAACAAAACCCACACAAAGCTTCTGCAAATCCTGAATAACACCAACAAATTAAGACTGTTAAAAAAACTTAAACATGTCTGTTTGTGACAAAGTGCCTACCCCTGTGTATATTATCTGTTATAAGTTGCATGTGGTGTGTTAAATGTTGGTGTATAGGCACTGGTACACGGGATATAAACAGGTCTGTGTTTCACGTGTGTTTAGAAATGTATAATTGTATTTAGGCACGAGGATTGCACAGCACTTCACGTGCAAGTAAAAAGTAATAATATGTGAGCACAGGGAATTGCACTTTATTAATTCACGTGCAGTTGTACCGAGACTCCAATTGAATGATTGATTAGCAATCAAGTCTCGGTACAGCTGCATAAAAGCAGCATGTTTTCACTCACTCGGGGTTGGGTGTTCGGTGAGTAGGGAACGGGAGAGAGAGAAGGAGAAAGAGTTATAATATCAATTGCTATTGCGTACTCGTGGGACCAGCACGATACTTGTTTATTTAAAACTCACCGTGTTTGTTAGTCTGTCGATCTGCTCACCTTTTTGTTAAGTGTTAGTCCATTTTTGTTTGTATATTTATTGTGGCGTAAAGTGCCATGTCCTGCCTTTTTGTCTGTTTAAACTGTTTATTTACAATAAACCGGCGCAAGCAAGCGCCTCATCATTTCAATTAATCTGTCCTGTCTTTGTGTCATTCCTTCCTGGTTCTGACGTCATCCACTTGGCCGTCTTTGTGACACTGTTGTCATTGTTTTATTCAGTAATGGTAGATTCAGCATCATGGGTATTTCTGGTAGACCAGTGATGTCCAAATTTGACTTCTCCACTCCTAGTCTTTGTTCCAAACTTTTTCTAAATTGTTTAAGTGAATCAATTTAAAACCTTCATCCGGACCCTGAAATAGTTAATTATATCATTTCCCTTGTTAAACCTGGAGTGAAATGACCCTCTGGACTATGATTTGCCAGCCCTATAGTCAACTTAGCCTAAGTTTGAGTTTTCCAGGGAGTTTAAGAATGAAATAATCACATGCTGTTATTTTCACAATCATACTATCGAAACTGTCTTTCTCATGCTCCGGAAAAAAGCAATGCAAAAGTAATTAACTTTAGAATGCTTCCTACCACAAATTGTGTTTCAGCCCACTGAGAGCTTTTGACTGGCACATCTCTGGAATTTCACTGCAGGCTAACAGCAGAAATAACAACACATGGCTTTGCTTTTCAGTGATGTCTGTTTTAGAGAGTGCAGCGTCACAGTTGTGAGGGCAGTTAACTGACCAGCAGATGTAGGATACTAAATAAAAAGGAGTTACATCTGCAGAATCCTTGAGCTGTGCCTATAATAACAACTTCCTACTTTATTTGCGGGGGGGGGGGGGGGGGGGGGGGGGCATTTATAGACAGAGAAAAATATCTATGTAGCGTTCTACATCAACATTATACAACAGAATAATAATTAGAATGTAGGGGAAAAAGAAGTGTGTTCTACATTGTTGTTAGGAGCGAACAGCATCTTAGAACATTTTCATGAATATTAAATGTGTTTTGTATACATAAACAGACTTTAGATAACTGGTGAGTCAACACATTTTGAACAGAGCCCATATATTGAGAACAGAAAAAGCAACTAACCTAATGAAATGTTACCTACAATTCAAATTATCCACCAAAGAGATTCACATTAAATATAACAGTGGGTGTCTCACTTAATACACATCCATTTGGAATTGCAATGCTGACAGCTGATTAATTCCCCCGGAGATTATATTTTAATATGCACCTTATCTGTCGACCCTGTGAGATCAGCATGCTTTGAACTGTCGGTGAACTGATTCTTCTAGGTTTGATGGCAGAAGTCCCAGTTTTATTTAATATCTTAATAAATGAAAGCTTTACATATTCTCCACAGAAGTTCAGCGTGTTTGCTGTTGGATATTTGGGAAGCCTGCTGGACGATATTTAGGAAACATGACAACTGGCAGAAATGCTTGCATGTTGTGCAGTGCGGTAACCAGTGCACAAGAGGAAAAGGCTTGAAAGGCTTGAGCTAGGCATGAAAGGCTGCTGTATGATTACCAAATTAAAATTAGCAAAAAAAAAAAAAAGGAAAAAAAAAAAAAAAAAAAGGAAGAAAGGGTTTTTTTCTTTTTATTTTCCTTTTTGTTGTCTTTAAGAAAAGGCCACACAAAACAAAAGCAGCCATGTATCGCTTTATAATAAATATGAACTACATTTTTCATTTATATTAGCTACATTTTCTATATCACTGTGGCAGGCTGGCGAGTGGATAGAGGCCCAGAGACAGACTGCAGTTCAAAAAAATAACTATTTTATTATAAATAAACAAAAATAAAGTGCACAAGGGCAAAATAACAGATACTCAAACACAAATAAAGCAAAAACAAAACTCACAAAAATAAAGTTTCCAGGCTGGGCAATGCCTTCACTGGATTTAGAAAATTCAAAAACCACAAAACAAACACCAACCTGCTTCCTCAGCTCCCTCTCTGGCTCTGGGAGCGACGGCAGATCCTCCTCCCTCTCTGGCTCTGGGAGCGACGGCAGATCCTCCTCCCTCTCTGGCTCTGGGAGCGACGGCAGATCCTCCTCCCTCTCTGGCTCTGGGAGCGACGGCAGATCCTCCTCCCTCTCTGGCTCTGGGAGCGACGGCAGATCCTCCTCCCTCTCTGGCTCTGGGAGCGACGGCAGATCCTCCTCCCTCTCTGGCTCTGGGAGCGACGGCAGATCCTCCTCCCTCTCTCTCTCTGGGAGCGACGGCAGATCCTCCTCCCTCTCTGGCTCTGGGAGCGACGGCAGATCCTCCTCCCTCTCTGGCTCTGGGAGCGACGGCAGATCCTCCTCCCTCTCTGGCTCTGGGAGCGACGGCAGATCCTCCTCCCTCTCTGGCTCTGGGAGCGACAGCAGATCCTCCTCCCTCTCTGGCTCTGGGAGCGACGGCTGCTCCTCACCCCTCTCTGGCTCTGGGGACGACGGCAGCTCCTCACCCCTCTCTGGCTCTGGGGACGACGGCAGCTCCTCACCCCTCTCTGGCTCTGGGAGCGACGGCAGCTCCTCACCCCTCTCTGGCTCTGGGGACGACGGCAGGCTCCTCACCCCTCTCTTGCTCTGGGGACGACGGCAGCTCCTCACCCCTCTCTGGCTCTGGGGACGACGGCAGCTCCTCACCCCTCTCTGGCTCTGGGAGCGACGGCAGCTCCTCCTCCCTCTCTGGCTCTGGGAGCGACGGCAGCTCCTCCTCCCCTCTCTGGCTCTGGGAGCGACGGCAGCTCCTCGCCCCTCTCTGGCTCTGGGGAAGGCGGCTCACCCCTCTCTGGCTCTCGGGAAGGCGGCTCACCTCTCTTTATTGGAGTGACCGGTGGATCTCCCATGTCTACCGCCAGGTAATTAACCACCATGAGGGCAACCTCTGGGAAGGACGCCGGGTGGTGTTGTTCCTCCCACTGTTCCCACCTCTCCCCATCTCGACGCCACAGCGTGTTGATAACTATGGGGAGATCGTGGACGAGGTCTGCCTCAGGGTGCATCAACCAGTCCCAGATCTCCTGGGACGGTGGTGAAGGTGGTGGTGCTGGAGGTAGTGGGGTGGCCCCTGATGCCCGGGGTGAACACTGCACCTCTTCCTGGGCCTGGTTGTAGGGGCATCCTGCCCAGTTGTGGCCGTCCTCCTCACACCGGCCACACCAGTTTGCCGGTGGCACGTCTGGGCAGGACCGCCAACGATGGTCCTCCTTCCCACACCAGGAACACCAGGGGAAGAGGCTGGCCGGGTCCTCCAGCGGTGGCTGCAGCAGCTTACATTTCTTCAGCTGCTGCTTGTCCTGCCTTTTCCACTGTCTGCTCTTCTTTCCCATTTTTTTTTTTTTTTTTTTAAAAAAAAAAAAAAATAAATACTGCTCTGAGCCTCTAGGTGGCGCTATCCCACTTCTGACACCAAATGTGGCAGGCTGGCGAGTGGATAGAGGCCCAGAGACAGACTGCAGTTCAAAAAAATAACTATTTTATTATAAATAAACAAAAATAAAGTGCACAAGGGCAAAATAACAGATACTCAAACACAAATAAAGCAAAAACAAAACTCACAAAAATAAAGTTTCCAGGCTGGGCAATGCCTTCACTGGATTTAGAAAATTCAAAAACCACAAAACAAACACCAACCTGCTTCCTCAGCTCCCTCTCCCAAATGAGAAGCAGAGGCCTCCTTTTATATCAGGTGGCTGGGCGCTGATTGATCGTTAATCAACCTAATCAACTAATCAAACCCAGCCACCTGAACATAATAAACCCAGGCAGGTAGGGGAAGTTAACCCCATCCCTGCCAAATTAAAAGGGCAGAGCTTTGCTCTGCCACAATCACTCTTTACTATATTTCTTTTTAATATTTTTTAGAGTGACCAATTTATTATTTTTATTTATTTTCCCACAATTTGGAATGTCCAGTTATGTTTTTTTCTCCTCACCTTAGCGAGTCCCCCCCACACAGGACAGCGTCCTTCAATCTCACAAGCCTAAAGCCAAAGTCTGGGGGAAAGTGATAATGCAAAATCTGTACCCGGTAGATTAAGATTAAGTGCAAAATCTGTACCCTTTAGGTGAATATAATGCAAGGTCTGTACCCTGTAGGTCAATATGGGTTAAAACAAGAGGGAAAATAATTGTAGTTTTACCATGAAAAAGTGAGCTAAATAACTATATTTCCCAGAATACCTCTGCCAGGATTGAGAGACTGTCAGAACAAATTAATTATAGACAGCAGTGGATAATTGATGGAACCAGCACAGGTATAAAGGATAATCAGACCTTGGGTTGGCTGAGCTACAGGAAAGACCAGAGCTCAAACATGGGAGTAAATTTTTGGAGACCTGTTTGACACCTGTGTATTAGATTGAAATTACTTTTAAAACACTACGGGTCACAGGCACAAGTTTGTATTTATAGTAAGTTGTGAATTTTCTATAAGGAGTTGTTTTTTTTGTTTGTTTTGTATTTTCTTTGTGTTCTTAAAGACTCAGTGTACTATTTGTCAAAGCTCCCTGCTGAACAAATAAACAAACTGGTGTTCCCTGTTAAAATATACGTCTGTTGTCAACATTGCATATATCCACCACCAGCAGTAGCAGGAACCAAGAAATTGTGACAAAAGTTCCCTGTGACCAGAAGAGACGAGTCTTACTTTGTTGCACCTCTTAAAACCCTTTCTTGGTTGTGAATGCTTCACTTCAGAGGAAATAAGAGACATTTAAGGCAATTGAGAAATCTCAGGTCACAAGCCGGACATGAAAGATTTAGCTTGCAGATGGGTTCAACGTTTTGTGGCAGTGGTCCAGATCTCAGAAACCTTCAGCACCTGTGTATTGTGATCTCATAATGCCAGTCTCTGATTTTTGGGCCAGTCAGTGCAGAACTCCGTAGTAGGCTCAGGTTTGTTTTGTCAACAGAATTGTGAAGTTTCAAACAACCTTTCACAGTGTTCATAAAGGGTGATCAATGTTAGTGTCTTTGAAACATTATCTACTATGTGATCTGGAATAAATATATATGGGATCAGTTAAATCACCACGTCATTTCCATGTCCTCTGAAGCAGTTCGGTTACGTTTCCTAAACGTAGTCTTTGAATATTTTCATATTCCAACATGCAGAACTACTGTTTGGTTATACTGAACATTGCTCTTTTCTAATTCAGAAAGCCCATTTGTTTTAGCACTCTGATGCGCTTGTGTGTACATGGATAGTAATTGAAGCCCTTGTACGGGGCAACAGTTAGAATCTGAGTTGCCTGTTTACATTTGATGTTCCATTGGAGACTATGACTGATGAAAAAAAAAATCCATTCCACTTCAATTTAGAAAAAGAAAAGCAATACGTTTCTTATCAAGCTTCTGTTTTCAAATAAGAGCATTTTTCAGCACAGTGGGTGATTCACTATAAATGGATTGGATTTTAAGATGTGGATTTCTAAGCCTTTGTCTTACTCTCTTGCATGGAAACATAACACAGAACAGGTGATCAAAGCCATCTACAAGGAGGAGGAGAAAGCCTGGTTCTACCTATAAATGACACCACCAAGTGAGCACCGGTCCTTTCATAGTATCAGCTGTTCGAGGAAAATAGCACAATGTGTGAACCTTGAAACTCTGAATAAAAGATAACAAAACTTCTTCCTTTTTCTATAGATTATCATGTGTCTGTTGGGAATGTTTGTGAAAACGCTTTATATGTTGTGTCTGAAGAGTCTTTGTTTATTTGCTGGTGGCCAAGACATAATTTATACTTTCCAAACATGTCCTGACTGCATTTTATTTGGGCAGCAACAGAGCCATTTAAAGCACTGATAACTGACAGTTCAGACTTGAGGCCAAGCTATTTTACTCAATATTTATCCTTCTTTATGTAAGTCAAGGTTGTTATAATAGTAGAAAACACTAGTGGAGACTTTGAATAAATTCTTGATGTTCATAATGCATCAGAGCAGAAAAATACAACATGTCTAAACATTTTGTACAGCAGTGTATTTGTATACTGTACCTATAGAAGGTCTACACCCCCTTGAACTTTTTTTCACATATTGTTGTGTCAATCCCTCAGAGTTTCATGCATTTAAATGAGGATTTTTTTTTCCCACTTATCTACACACAATACTCCACAAGTTTTTATTGAGAAAAAAAAATTATATTAAAAATACAAAACTGAAACATCATAATACTTGGTGGAAGCACCTTTGGCAGCAATTACAGCTGTGAATTTGTTGGGATAGGTCTCTACCAACTTTGCACACCTTGATTTGGCAATATTTGTCCATTCCTCTTTGCAAAACTGTTCTGTCAAGTTCCTTGGGAAGCGTTGATGGACAGCAATCTTCAAGTCATGCCACAAATTTTCGATTGGATTTGGGTCGGGGATCTGACTGGACCACTCAAGGACATTTACCTTTTTAATCCTTAGCCACTCCAGTTTAGCTTTGGCTGTGTGCTTTGGGTTGTGGTCATGCTGAAAGATGAACTTCGGTCCCAGTCTCAGCTTTCTTGCAGACGGCAGCAGGTTTTCCCCAAGGACTTATCTGTACTTTACTCCATTCATTTTCCCTTCTATCCTGACAAATGTCCCAGTCCCTGTCGATGAGAAACATCCCCATAACATGATACTGCCACCACCATGCTTCACAGTAGGGATGGTGTTCTATAGTTGATGCGCTGTGTTGGGTTTGCGCCAAACATAACGTTTTGCATTTAGGCCAAAAAGTTCCATTTTAGTTTAGTCAGACCACAAAACTTTTTGCCACATGGCTACAGAATCTCCCGAGAGTTTTTTTGCATACTTCAAACGGGATTCAAGGTGGGTTTTCTTGAGTAATGGCTTCCTTCTTACCACCTTACCATACAGGCCAGATTTGTGGAGTGCTTGTCATACTGTTGTCACATGCACACTTTGACCAGTCTTGGCCATAAAAGCCTGTAGTTCTTCCAAAGTTGCCATTGGCCTCTTGGTAGCCTCTCTGATCAGTCTCCTTCTTGTTTGGTCATCCAGTTTGGAGGGACGGCCTGAGCTAGGCAGGGCCTTGGTGGTGCATTTCACCTTCCACTTCTTAATAATCATCTTGTATATTGTCTTATGTCTCCAGATCTTTTCCACTCACCCCCTTATATCCCCTCGCTCCCTCCACCCTTACTCAGACCCCTGCCCCCACATCTTTCATGCAAAACCTGCACCCCAATTCCCATACACACACAACTCCACACACACCATGCAACCCCTGCACGCATACACCCACCATACAACCCCTGCACACACTATGCAACCCCTGCACACACACACACCACC
Source organism: Polyodon spathula (assembly GCF_017654505.1). Lineage (NCBI taxonomy): Eukaryota > Metazoa > Chordata > Actinopteri > Acipenseriformes > Polyodontidae > Polyodon > Polyodon spathula. The sequence goes on from NC_054535.1 coordinate 76,194,175, forward strand.
ATGCAACCCCATGCACGCCCAGACCCTCTACACTAACCTGATTCTTTCTCCTCTCCCTAGGATCACTACAACAATTATTATAATAATAATAATAATAATAATAATAATAATTATTATTATATTATTATTATTATTATTATTATTATTATTATTATTATTATTGCAGAGTTAATAGAAGAAACAGGAATAAATAATGATTAACACACATAATGGGACTTTCTCACACTCACCCTTGAGGAGTTTTTCAAGAAGCAATTTTAGCTGGAATATTTTTAAGCATGGCAAATCACGACGACAATTAAAAAAAACAACAGAGAACCATACAGAACACACATAAGATGATTATTATACAAGTCAGAAATTTACTTTGCTATTTTAGTTTTTGACAACATGCCTTTAAGACAGATCACAGCACTACGACATTGAACAGTACACCGAATCTCATCTGAGGGGTATACAATAATGTATTCTATTGGCCCAGATTTACTTAGGTTCTAAACAGAATATAGATCTATAAGTACATCAGATTATTTATTGTACAGTGAATTTAATTTGATAGTTTTGCCACCAGGTTTTCCAAAAATAATCCCAATAAAATGTATTCCCTCTGTATTCCAAATAGGGACATTAACCAGTAATAGTAGATTACAATGAAGAACATTAAAAAATGTTTACCCACCTAGATTCCTCTCTTTTGAAGATAATACTGATTCATTAAAAGTGTGTTCAGGTAAAGGGATTTGATTACTTGATCATTCATTCTGGATCAAAACTGGATTATTAAATTATTGGGATCATTTTTAAAAAATTGAAAGGTTGTTGAAAAGACTACATAGTATTCACAGTATAGCAAATGTTTTCAGGTTGCTATTATAAAACTTACCAATAGGTGTCAGCAAACAACCTCCCCACAGTGCAATATATATATATATATATATATATATATATATATATATATATATATATATATATATATATATATATATATATATCTATCTATCTATCTATCTATCTATCTATATCTATCTATATATCTATATATCTATATATATATCTATATATATATATATTATTATATATATATATATATATATATATATATATATATATATATATAGATATAGATATAGATATAGATATAGATATATATATATCCGTATTAATAATAGTGAGTATAGCTGTTGACATCACACTGTCCAAGCTGAAATCAAATGCAGGGTCAAATGCACATTGCTTAAACTCATTGATGTGTATTTTTATCAGTTTAATGAAGTTTATTGTAGATTATCATTTTTCTGATATACTGTTAATCACTCTACTGTAAAATTTGAATTCAAACCAGAAAGGGATAACCTGAGCTGTTTAAGTCTGTTTAAGTCTTAAAGGTTAAGTGTCTCCCTTTTTAGTCCGATTCTTAGCCTACCTATATGTATTATTGAATGTAGAAAACAAGTAACACTAATAAACTGGGCATGCCATGTTTTTAATAGGGCTTATGCTTATGTGTTTTAATCAGATTCACTGCTAAACTTTGAAATTGATGTACTGTATGGCGAAAATTTATGGCAAAGGGAAAGTAAACCCAACCAAAGCAATAATAACAAAATGGTTTCACTTCTGGACTGACAAGTCCTTCATTAAAACAGCGCTCTCGTTAAACTGCAGTAAACTTTAAAAGGGATAATATAATGAGTAATTTCATTTTACTATTATTGTGTTTGATTTACAGTAGGTTTATCTTATTTTGGTGTTAGGAAAATAGATTCAGAAGTGGCCCTTAAAGAATAAACATATTTAGTTTTAAATGAGTTGTTTAGGAATATGGAGCATGAACAGATGTCTGTTCTATAAAAAAAACAAACAAACAAACAAAAAAAAACATGGCAGCTGGACATGTACATTTCACATTGATGAACACAATAGTTATAAGAAAGGACAAACCTGCAGATCTTATTAAATACCATGTCTAAAAATGTAAAGAGTGTCTTTGGAAGCTGTCACAAACAGTACATCACCGTTGTCAAGACGGGGCATTAGAAGTTGACATGCCGTTTTATTTCTGATATCCTGGTTTGGACAGGTCTTCTTGTATTAAGTTTACTATGGATTGCACCTTGTTCAAATTAACACACACTACGGCAAAACTAACTAGACACCTGGGTATTTTAACATATCTGCCTTTAATTAATATTATAGTGATTGTATACTTATATCCAGTATTTATTAATTGAACAAAATATACTTTTTAAAATGAGTTTATTAAATAGTTTCTGTTTTTTATTGCTTTCATGTATAATTATATACAGGATGTACTGGATGATACAGTGCTAGGTGTACCGGTAAAAAAATATTTAAGTAATGACAAGTAAACAGAAATACTAACCATAAGTGTGGACAGTTATCTTTGATCTAAACTCACCACAATAAATGTGTTTATATTATATAATCACCTTGTAAAAGTTCAACACATGCGCAGACCAATACATATGTTTTTAGGTTTGTTTATTACCAAGGCAAAACAATACTTTTCCAATCCTCAAAAACACACATCATGAATGCAGTAAAGCAGTAGAAACCATGCTGGTGCACAGATTATCCAGATACCTGCTTTTTGAGATGTAAGAGGTGCCCAGCTTCTTTCAGCTTCTTCTGAAGAACTGATCTTCATGATTGCGAAAGTTAGTATATTTCATACAAACATTTCAGCTGTATTAAAAAGGGAACAACCAAAAATCCCTTTGTGGTACTGTACATTATTTTAATAATTTTGACACATTTTCAGCAGCCTACATTCCCCTAAATATTAGATGCAAAAGTATTCTCTGCTGCAGTGGGGACTCAGCTGTGTCAGTCCCCCCTAACTACTCGTGTGCCCTACACTCCGACACTCAACTTGCTTTCATTCATGGCAGCTGAATTACCGCCTGCTGCTGTTTCATCTCATGGCTCTGTATTTCTGTATTTTTCAGAATATAATACAATTCCGGGGTGAAATCACGGTCTTCCCTCTTTATTTTGCAATTCAATCATATACTGACCTGGTTAATTCATGATTAGGATATGTTGACAGTATATTGTACTCTTCCCTAATTCACTGCCCTCAATATTTCAGTCATTTAAATGAAATAAATTCTCCCCTACATTTCAGGAAACAGGCCAACGATTTGTTGAACAAAGTCACAAGTTTCAGAAACTTTCAAATAATGACTACTTCAGAATGATTTTGGAAGTAATTATCTACTGTAATCATTAACATTAAATGTTAAATGCCTTTAAAAGCTTTGCAAGTCCTAATTTGACTTTGGTTACATTTAGCATAAAGAATTATAGCCCTCCCAAAAAAAACAAAAAAACAACAACAAACTTAAACAATTAATGAAAAGCAGAGGTTATGTTTGTGTAGGCGGGTGATTAATTCAATGCAGCTTCATTATTAAAATATCTTGGCATAAAAATAAAACAAATTCCCTTTGATCATGTTGCTTAGCTAGTGTGTGGTCTCAAAGGGAAGTGTTTCCTGATACCTTCTACCCAGACTTCCTCACTGAGGTGGGGAGTGACACACGCGGTTTGTTCTTTTTGTCTCCAATGGAACAGATAGCTTGGAAAGAGTCGACTAGGAGGCCTCATCGTTGATTCTTATAGGGCATCTCAGTCAAACATAGCAGTTCTTGTGCTACCCTATTACAAACAAACTCTAAAAACTTTACTGAATTTTATGAATCAGTGAAAATAATGGGTAACTTTAGATTGTGTCTAATTACTGTGTATTTACAACGTAGTTGCTGAGTAAGTACATGTGTATTTACACATAATTACAATGTTATTATGCATAATTACAATATACTTAATGTGTAAATATTTGTGCATAATATATGTAAGCACACAACTGCATCAGAAAATGGTTATGGTTAGTTAGGGGGGTTTGGGTTAAGTTTAGAGTGAGGGTTAGGTAGGATAGGATTTGGATTAGGGTTATATTGTGCAAAAAGATATACATATTAAGTACATTGTAACTATGCATAATAACATTGTAGTTATGTGTAAGTACATATGTATTTACTAAGTAAATACTATGTAAATGCACAGTACTTAGAGATACTTAATGTAAAGTGTCACAAAAATGTACAAAAATAATTCACTATATCAATAGGGACTTATGTATTTAATAGTGAGCTGGTTTGTATAGAGACACGTGGAGCCACCGGACATCCATCAATTCTGGTAGAGCGTCACCAGGAAAATGGGAGCAGTAAATGCAGTTTTTATCCATGCTGTGCCACTTAAAGAAGTCATTATGTGATGTTATAAAACAGCTTTTGCCAGTTGATACATACAACATCTAAAAATAAATTCAGAAGAATATTATTACCAGTAAGCATTCACATCAATGTCAATAATAGACATGACTAAAGAAACTAAACTTGTGTGCCACTAGATACAGTAATATAAAACTGCCTAAAAGCAACTCTTCTTCTTAACAATCCTTTATTCAATACGAGATATTTTGCCCTGTAATTGCAGCAGGGAGCTAATTAATTGGATTAGTAGAGTAACCTGCCTCACAAATGTTATTGCCATGCAAATCCCATTCTGAACAATAGTCTTTGTCAATCAATGGGAAACTTTCCCAGACACCTGCAGGGCTGGAGCAAATCACAAATGCTCTATTGTTTAATGGACAGCCTTACACTCCACAATCTGCCTTTCCAGTTTGCTTTCTCTATAACAAACACATACAGAAAATGAATTGCTATTGGCTGAGTTCTGTTTCTAAGAGCTAGTTAATTGCTAATTATGTATAAGCAGTGTGCCGTACAGTCAGTCTGTCAAATCTGCTTATTTTCTCCTCTCTGCTGTGTCATAACAAACAGGCAATACACTGTCTGCTCCAAACAGAAGTTATTTTCTTCTTTTGTTCTTTGGAAGGTTGCCATTTTAAACTGTTTCCATGGGCTCTTCTGCAAAGAAAGGTCTGAAGGCTGCTGTAGACCCCATTTTAAAAGCTCATTATGATATTAAAGGATTAAAAGAGTAGAGATCTGGCCATGGTCATACATACATGTACTGTAGTTACTATACTGTGGCCACAGTACACAACAGTTGGTACAATTCGGTGCAAAGCAGGTGAAGATAGGAGATTTCTGCATTGGGGACAGCAAAGAACCATTGTACCTGTGAAATGGCTTTTGATCGCTTGCATATTATTGAATAGGACACATGTATTCAGGGAACCCGAGATATCTAGTAAGCAAGGGATTTCCATTTATTCATCTGTCCCTTTACTTGTTGAAGGCTAGTGTACATGTTCCAAAATTGGCAAGGTTACCACTGTATAACCTATTCAATGGTGTATTAAAGTTTTAAAGTTACTCATTATGATAGACCATTGGAAAAAGTGCACACATCTTATACTGTTACATTCAAATGCTGTTACATTCCCTTGTTTTCTAACATAATCCATTAATGGGTATGTTGAGATCATAACACATCTGCAGCATACCGTATGTTGCGAATGAACGTCTGACTTGGGATGACTACAGGCAGATCCTCTCTCCTATATAGAAAGCGTTGTGTGGTCAGACATTCTTTCTTCTTTAAGGGGGTTGAGATTGACCAGGACCTGAGCTCTCATCCTGCATGCATTCAGCTTGTACATCCTGCAGAACCCGGAGCATGCATTGCGTGAACGTGCTGGGGATAAAGTCAACCTCTCCTTGTAACCCACAGTAAAAAAAGCAGATGGTGATAGAGTCCTTTGTATGTAATAAAATAAATAAAATAAATAATTTCAATCCCATCCTCTCTCTATTAAAGCTACTGTTACCAATGAACCAGACCAGTGCCAATGCTGCTAACGCTGCCAAAAGGTAAGGAAATGCATTTTAAAAATTGCTTTCTACACAACTGCCCATTACAAATCCCTGTTATGTATTTAACTCCTTGGGGAGTTCATTAATCAAAACACAGATATTAGATGATCAGCGAATGAAACATGAATCTTGACAATGAATCTGCTGAAACTGTGAAAACAGAGAAGGGAAGCCTCTGTTAGAACCGTCTGGCATCACAATGTATCAGTCAATCCTGAACTTTGTGATGAAGAGGCTATTTAGCACACCCCACAATAAAACTGACAGCTGCTCTCAGCTTTTCATTTTTTTTACAGGATCAGTTTGCATTTGCTGGCAGCAGTGCAGTATGAGTCAGCCTTCCATGCCAACAGGACTTCCTAAAGAAACCAACAAGAATCGCACACTGTTAATATATATGAAGCATGGGTTTATGAAAACCAGATGATCAGATGCTATCATTGTTATAGATCATGTGGATCATTGCCCTCAATCCACAGCTACTGAGAAAACATACCATGGTGTGGGTGTGGGTATGGGGTTTTGTAAAAAGCAAAGTATTGGTTCAGCCATAGGTGCAATTTCCACTGGGACACGGGGACTTTTCCCCTTTACTTTTTCAATGACATGAAAATGTCTTCCTTACCTTGCAGCAGTTAGAAGACTTGTATTACTCAATAATTTATTGGTTGAATCACTAGTCAGTCCAGTTGTCTCCACTAGGACCCAGCAGAAACGGCAATCAACTGAGGTAGCGGTGGCGCATAATGCATTATGGTCGATCTGAAGCAGAGAGGAGAAAGCTAACCATATGGTTCAAAGACGAATTCCTTACCATTAAACTAAAGAGCAAGCTCTGTAGTCGAGAGGTAAGCACACGTCTTATGCTGATGTCAGTATCACTAACACATCAGTCGCTAGGAGGAGATTCATTACAGCTGACTGACAGCTTTTTCAGTCAATTATACTGATATAAATGGTGAAGAGAACATCCAATCCTAACTGACAGACGATTTGTTTAGCTAATCAGGCTGCATTTCGCAATTGTTACTGCTGCAGGGTAGAAAATGATGTGATCTGCGGAAGTCTTTGATGGTGATTTGCCTTTCATATTGCAACTACCAGGACCTTCAGAATAGAACTAGGGTCAGAGGTTACAGCTAGGGACTATCCCTGGAATGCACATCTGTAGGTAATTCCCCTGTATTAATCATAACATTAACACAAACAGCAAGCACCAGTATATGACAGCAAAACATATTCTACTGATGACTTACAAAGAGAACATTTCTAAACATCTCTTATAGTCTGCCATTCCCTGTATTTTGCTGCTAATATAGTGCAAACTCCTACTGTGACAACCTTACAGTATATCACATTGCTCCGTGATCACATGAGCCCGCCATCAGATGAAATGAAATCATCTCAAAGGCTTCATGTAGGGAGAAATAATCTCCATCTACAGGTAAATTCTTATTTCGAAATTGCAGTTTGGTTTATAGTTAATTTGCAAAAACAATTGATAAGTTTGTGAAATGGTGTGAAAACGATGAAAGGGAAATATACTGCCTGAATATACCTAGTCCTCCTCAGAGTGAATAAAGAAAGATCCAGTATGGTAAGTATATAGAAACCATCAAATATTAACTTTATTATACCATGCACATTTATGACAGCGATTGCACTGTGGAGCTTCTCCTTACATCTTTATTAATCACACATTTTTAGATTCAAAGTTGGTCTGACCTGGCAATTAAATCTTACTAACATTCTGCAATATTAAGCAAAAAATTCAAGTTAGAACACATCCTAAACACCTTGTTCTCTTATCCAGCACACATGGTAAATTACAGCGACTGCATGCTAAAAATTATTTACAATAACCAGAGTGAAATAAGCAAACAAGCCATGTCAGAGTATTAAAGTGATGATTTGCTGGAAGGCCTTCAGTTTCAAATTAAAATCTTGTGGTGTCGCTTTTATCCATGTTGATACAAGTATGTCAGTAACATCCATCCCACAGCATGGCTACATATTCAAAATTAGAGGCATCAGTATGATAAAAAAAAACAAAAAAAAAAAACTAATCTGACCTTTCGCCAAGAGTTCTCTAGATACATGCAAAAATGTTACTGTGACAGTGTTTCTACCGACGTCACCCACTGCAGTCTGGGTCTTTGTCATTGGTGGTGGTTGGAAGAGGTGGAGTTTTGGTGAAGATGAGCGCTTGCTTGCGCTCAGCATTTAATAAATGAACAGACAGAAAATAAAAGGTTGTAAGACAAACAAAACACAGGGCACGGCACTTTAGTCAAAATAAAGAGACAAACATGGTGAGCTGATATTATTTTAACTTTAACTGTTATTATTACCTCCGTCTCCAATCCCGTTCTCCACTCACCGTACACACAACCCAGAGTGAGTGAAAACATGCTGCTTTTATGCAGCGTACCGAGACTCGATTGTTAATCAATCATTCAATTGGAGTCTCAGTACAACTGCACGTGAAGTAATAAAAGTGCAATTCCCCGTGCTCGCATATTATTACATTTTACCTGCATGTGAAATGCTGTGCAATCCTTGTGCCTAAATACAAATATACATTATAAACCATTCATGTTACACCAACCCATTTATATTCTGTGTACCAATGACTATACACCAACATTAACACACTACATGTAACATACAACACAAATAAATAGCCCAGGGGCGAGGCATTTTGCCACAGTGACATACAGACGGATGGACGCACAGTATGGACAGACACCCACGACATACCTACAATCTGATATGGAAGTTTTGCTAAATATTGTTAGTACATATGGATGTATGAACACCTACACTCAATCCGCTTCACAGCGGGGGATAATTAGTTAATAATTACTTTTTTCTTTAAGCTTTTTTTTCCACAAATCTTTGATTTAAGTCATAGAATCTTAGCAAACACAGTTTGCCAGGTTTGCCAACCTAAGAACTCTCACGAATCGGCTTGGTGTTGCCAAGCACTTGTTTCAACAAAACCTTTCTGTTTGTATGAGTGTATAAAACGATATGTGATATAGTGGTTAATAGCACATCTTTACAAAGCAATCTCCTCTTCCCACTTCAAATGAATCATGCTCTCCTTCTCCAGTATATACAGACTCTGGGAATCAGCTACAGCTTCCAAAAAGCAAAATCTCTAAGCAAATACAAACCATCGGCAGCTCTTCTAATACAACATAAACTGCTTGAAAATACAAAATGATCGCATCTATAACTTCAATGATAAAACAGACAAAGAAAGAGTTGTTTTTCAATGTTGCCGGTTTGCTTCATTTTGTGCTTCTACTGTAGTAACATGTCAATCCTTTGAAATGTTATCATGTGATTTACAGGACCAGGTTTAACGCTTGTAGTGGCAGTTCATGCAGTCCCAGATCTCAACCAATGTGCAAAAAATCCAGTTTCTCTTGCAAGTGCTGTTACAGACCTGGTATATTATCCTGGTGCATATAAATATTGCCCCATTAATAGTAAGCAGTATCAACGCGTTTACAAACTAAGATAACACACCTTTAAACGTTAAAACTTTAGCCTATTTGAAATGTTGATAGCCCATAACATAACGTTTCTTGATTTCCATTACATGAGAGTAGATGTTGAAATTCATGTTGATTTGAACATGGCTCTCGCCAAGATAAGAACCAACTAAGACATAGTTTTGCAGTAAACTAATGTGATCCATCTGCATCTCCATCCATTTGCATTGTTTTCCATTTGATGATGTAGATATCTTTCTGTCAGGTGTTGATTGCTGAAGTGTAATGCTGGCTCCAGGGATCAGCTCATTTTGCCTCCCCAGCGCATCAGCACACACAATGGCTGTGATGCTGGCACCGGGGATCAACCCAGTGCGGTCTCCCCAGCGCATCAGCATGACAACCGTCTGGATTAAGCTAAGTAGAGTACATCTCTGGGGTCTTCAAGTGGGCACCTTCGGTCTCTGTGTTTTGCCGACTAGCCCACAACACCTCAAGAGGGATCGACGGTGACTCTGGCATCCCAGCATCACCCACCTCCATCCCCCACTCAACTCAACCCAGCTTACTTACCTGTACTTCAGCTTTGCTTTCTTTCTATTGTGCTTGAGATCCCCATCCAGAATATTTCCATCTCAACCACAGCCAGTTGCTGCTCCTTTCTGCTGCTTCAGATAAGTTCTTCACTGTGTGATGCAACTCTTGGCCACTGAACCCGACATCTCTGAGAAACCGGGTTGTAGAGTGTGCCACAAATCCTCGACACCGGGTAAACTCAGACTCTCCACCCCCGCTGTTCCACTTCAGCAGTTAGTTGAGCATACAAAAGTTTCTTCCTCTCATACTCCTCATCCACAGCATCTTCCCATGGCACTGTTAATTCTACCGGATGAACAAGGCGTGTTGATCCAGACCAGAAGACAATGTCTGGTCAAAGGTTAGTGGTGGCAATCGCTGTTGGAAAAATAAGTCGGTGACCAACTTCTGCCAGCATCTTCCAGTCTCTAGCAGCTTCCAGTTGTCCTGGGCGAGGTTTGGTTTTAAAACCTTTTCTTGGTGGTTGCTCTCCTGGATGGAGAAATATTGTCTTTTGTGTGTAATACCTTGATGGAACTGGTGGCAACTTATTGGTTGGGTTACGCTTGTCTTCCAATGCTAAGGCCAAACATTCCAACACCTGGTCATGGTGCCAAGTAAATCGTCCTTGGCTAAGACCCACCTTACATCCTGTCAAGATGTTCATTAATGTTGCAGGTGATGAACACAAAGGACATGAGGGATCCTCACCCACCCAGAGGTTTAGGTTCTGTGGTGATAGGAGAACATCGTATGTTGATCTTATGAGGAAATTTATCCTGCTCTGTTCCATTGTAATAGGTCTTGCCAGCTGATCTTGTGTTGTTCCACACTATCCCATCTCATCCATTCTCCCTGCTTGGCCTGGGAAACAGCCTTTAAACACCTGATCCTCTCCTCCTGCTTTTGCACCTCATTGACTACCAGCTTCCTCCGTTGAGCTGGGGTTGCCTTGTGCCATGTAGGAGGAGCTGAACTGAGACCAAAACCTCCTTTTCCATACTGAACTTGCCCCATAATATCTCTGATTCGAAGGGCAGCCTTAGCATCTTCCACAGCTTTCTTTGTCATTCATTTTCTTCTAGTTTTCAACATAGGTGCGGTCTCTGGTGCACTTAAACTCCTCGGTTAGAGCAGAGATTGGTAGCTGTAGTATTCCTTTACCATAAAGTCCCACTCTACTGAGGCAGCGTGGAACTCCCAACCATTTCCTGACGTATGAACTGATTAAAGCTTCCAGCTTCTCAACTGTTGTCAAGGAAACCTCGTACACAGTCAGTGGCCACAGCAGTCTTGGCAGTAGACCAAACTGAAAGCACCAGTGTTTCAGTTTACCCGGTAAAGCGCTGCCGTCTATGCTCTTCAACCCTTCCACTGCTTGTTTTCTAACTTCTCTCACACAAACTGTGTCCTTTAGATCCCCGTCGTACCATCTCCCTAGACTTTTCACTGGCTTCTCGGACACTGTTGGTATTGCCTCACCATTAAAGTAGAATTTTTTATCTACTGCTTTACCCTTAATTATAAAGATGCTCCTTGATTTAGTGGGCTTGAATTGCATTCGTTCCCATTCAATGTTACTGGTTAATTTGCCCAATAACCGATTAGTGCAGGCTACTGTTGTAGTCATTGGTGTCATGTCATCCATGTATGCTCGAATCGGTGGTAGTCGCATTCCAGAAGCCAAGTGCTCTCCTCCCACTACCCATTTTGATGCCCTTATAATTACTTCCATTGCCATGGTAAAAGCCAGTGGAGAAATGGTACATCCTGACATTATTCCAACCTTTAGGCATTGCCATGTAGTGCTGAATTCTGGAGTTGAAAAACTAAATTGCAAATCTCCAAAGTAGACTTTCACTAAATTTGTTATTGTCATTGGTACGCTGAAAAAATCAAATGCTGCCCAAAGAAGTTCATGTGCCACTGAACGATATGCATTAGCCAAATCCAGGAATGCCACATGGAGCTCCTTTCTATCCTTTTTTTGCTGATTGAATTTGTTGCCAGATTACGCTGATATGTTCCTGGGAAACCTGAAATGCCTGCTTTTTCTACTGGAGTGTCAATGAAGCAGTTCTTTAATAGGTAGGTTGACCATCTCTGAGTAATAATGCTGAAGAAAATCTTGCCTTCTACATTTAATAGGGAAATAGGACGATCCTGACCGATGCTTGTAGAATCCTTTTCTTTTGGTATAAAGACTCCACCTGCTCGGCGCCATGCTCTTGGTATAATCTTTTTTTCCCATGCCACTTTTATCAATTTCCACAGGATTCATAGTACTCCATAAGCACTCTTGTACACTCTGTATGGAACTCCATTAGGCCCTGGAGATGATGACGCCCTTGCTTTTTTCACAGCTTGCTCTACTTCTTTCCACTTAGGTAGACAATCCTCCATTTGGTATTCGAGTGGATTGATAGGTGGGATATCTGAAGGAACTGACATCGGCTCCTGCCTTTTTGAATCTGTATGTGTTTCCTCCAAATATCTCTCCAGCTCAAACTTAGATGATTTTAGTGTGCCATTTTTCTCACTGGTGAATATCTTCTTTACAAATTTGAATGGATCTTTATAAAAGTTAATTCTCGCACGCTCTTTCTTTTTGTAGTGTTTCCGTAGGCGCTCAGCTCTGCGCAATGTTGCAAGCTTATCTTTTATGACCCTTTGTAACAGATTGAGTCCCTCCTTCTGACTTTGTTCTGCTTTTCGCCATTGCTTCCTCAACTGCCTCCTTTCTCTAATTAAGCGTTCAATCTCCTACTGCCGGCTAGACTTTCCAGTTATAGTTTGTACTTTTTCCTTCCTTTTTTCAATTCCAAACCTCTCACTTCCATATGCGTAGATGATGTCCCCAAATTTATCCAACTTCTTTTTCAAATTTATCCAACTTCTCTTTTTTTCAACTGTTCCATTTAACCTTTCCAAAGTAAAACAGAGATCTGTATTTACTGTGTCCCATGCAGTTTTCTCACAAGCTCTTGGCCATTTAACTCCAGGCTTGTGCCCGTTGGGGTTCTTTTCTCTCTTACGCTGGTTCGTCTGACCGTGTTCGAAGGATCATTAGGTTCATCACTAGTTGTAAACTCTCTAAAATCATTTTTATTATAATACGAGACAATCTACACAAACAGCGTATTAACTTGTTATAAATCACACCAAAGAATGTTGTACTAATGAGCTACCACACATGTTTAACATTTAACTAATAATGAGCTAATGTTATCAGACACAACAGTACTCTTCCCAGTTAGGCGAGTCAGTTGCCTAGCTAGCAGCTACCTGCACTATGTGGAGCTGTGGAGTGAGACAAGCCCCAGAGAGTTGCCTATACACACCCTCACTTTGATTGGATCAGATCCCTTATTGAGCAGCTGGCAAGGTGGAGCTCTCATGTTAGCTGTGAAGCAATAGGACAGTGTAGCAGCTGATCTAAAGCAAGGGACTGAGATAGAGAAGCAAAAAGGCTCTGCTGGGAAAGAGTTTAAGGGTTGAGCCACTTACCTATATTAACATCACCAGGGCCCTCTATACATTATTCCTCACAGGAATACAATAAAACACCTTGCCTGCCAAGGGGTTGAATATCATGTGCAGACTTCATTGTTGTTAGTCCTGTCGTCAAGACAGCAAGTGGCTCTGCTGCCACAGTCTATACACTTGGGGTCCACCAGCACAGCCCCACAATATAAATTCATAATTCACACATTTAAATCTCTGCCTGCATTCTGTGAAGTGTCTGCCATGAACAAATACTTGTTTTGTCAAGTTACTTATTTTGGATATGTCCCTGTGGCAGTGCGATTGCCCTGCACAGTGGTAAATTAGTGTTGGTGTGATTTATGTGGGAATGGGTTTATTGTGTATTGTTTTGGAGTTGATTAGTTTGATTGTATTATTGTTTACAGACGGCCGCTCCATTGAGACTTGCTGCCTGCTATGCTTGGTTGAGGGAAGGGCAGCAAGTGATTGGCTGTGCTGGTCCTCAATCAGCACGTGGGCGGGTCTCGACCGAGTGTCCGTCAGTTTAAAAACATCTGCGGGAGATAGCTCGGGGCTGCTGCAAGGCCTGCCGTTTTCACGGCACCTTTTGAGTTATAGTTTGGGGTATTGTGTATTATTTTGCACTTTTTGTACAGTTTGCTGTATTTGTCCTCAGTGCATTACCATCGCTGGTAACGTCACATGACCGCCTTTATTTTACTTTCGTTTTCTGTTTGTTGTTAATAAATCCTGCGCGCCTGTGCCGGCGTTTCAACACCACCTCAGTCTCTGTATGCTTGAACAGTGGCTTCCCACGCGTGTGACCTAAGGAAGACCCTGTCACAGTCCCTATAAAAGTTCTGAGTTATGCAAGAAAACTTGACAGCTAGCAACTGAGAATTGAGAAAGCTGCTCTTGCTGAAAAGCAGAGCCTCTTCTCCACAGCAGCCCAACCGACCACATCTGTCTTATTTTATTATAGCTGGTGCTCAGTATGTGGAGGGCATTCGAGATGAATCTGCTTGTTCACTGTTACTGTGCCACATGTACTGTATTTTCAAATACACATGAAACAGATCTGCTGTATCACAGGTGTGTTTGGGATATTGTCTGCCCTTGTCTGGTCTATGAGTGTTGCTGGTTGGCTGTGCTTCTTGTGCATCTTTAATTGCTACCAGCATGAAAAAAGCAGGACTTAAATCACAAACCATTTCATCATAGACTTACCAGGCAACCTGGCCCAAGAATTCTTAACTGCAAGAATATTCTGTTCAGAATCTCAAAACAAAAATATTTCAAAATGAATAATTTTCTGGACCATGACAGATTGGAGTAAAAATAAAAGAGACTGTAAAACCCATTTTGCGTATTACAATACAGAGAGTGGCATGTGTGGATGGGTGAGCTTCAGGCTTCCTCCCCATCACTCCTGGCAGTGCAGGCTCCAGATTAGAAGCGGCAGCATGTCTGACAGCCAGTGGCAGAGCTTCTCAAATAATATCTCATTTCAGTCAAGACAATCTTGAGGTAAATAACCACTTTTATTATAATACAAAATCTTACAGATAAATCTGGACAAATAGTTGGAGCATAGCTAATAAATCTATGTGATTGTGTTCATCCCGGTGAGGTGGTGGTGGTTGGGGAGGAGGTGATAATTTGAAAGCGTGGCAGGACTGAGTTTACAAGGTAAATTTATATACCTTATAGGTTGATGAGAACTTGCCGGTAATTGGCTTGCATATTGACTAATGAATGTAATAGACACTTGTATTAATGATACTATAGATTTCCTGCTTGAAAATCTTGCTCGCTTTATATTATTCATTTTTCAATACCCTTAAACTTCAAAGCAGGGTGTGAGGCGTGTGAGTACAAATGGATTTTCCAGACAGTGATTTACGTGTAACAATTAAAATTTTATTTAATATTACACGAGGAAAAAAAAAGAAAAATAATAAAAAAGGATGTGAGGGAGGGAGTGCGGGAGTAATCAAAAACAAAGGAACGGGAGCCTCTTAGTCCTCGTCGCGTTCCGCTTTAATCCAAAAAATAAAACAAAAGGAATAAAAACAGAAAAGAACCAGTTAGTAAAGCCCCCGTTCGTGACACAGTCCACAACAACCAAGTCCTCCTCCAGCCTGTTTCTCCCCGCCTCTATTCCTTAGGACCAACCCCGAACACAGTAGCACGTTCCCTTTAGTATGCAAACCCCGCCCCGGTAGTCAGTGGATCACCAATCCCAAACTGACAGGTATCCTTAATTTCACTTGACTCCAGTGGCTGGAATTTACATACTCGTACTTCCGCCCCTCACCAAGGTGCCGCCCCTCAAAAAGATGACTTTTGTCATGGTCACAAGACCTTGGTAAGGGAAATCCCGAGTTGGTTTGATGCCTTCTACTGTTGGGAGGCTGAATTGCAGACCGAAACCCCTTTGACTCATCACATATCCCACCCCTCAGAGTGGAGCCGAAGGAACACTCGGAAACCTCTAACCCCTCCTTTTCCCCTCCCTCCCGGGAAAAAAAATCAGCGTTTTGATGTAACTTACCTGCACGATGCCTTATTTGAAAGGCGAAGGGTTGGAGCGCCAGGTACCACCGCGTAATCCTAGCGTTTGAATCCTTCATTGTGTCTAACCACTTTAAAGGGGCGTGATCTGTGATGAGTACAAAGGGTCGTCCCAGAAGATAGTATTTTAAGGACTCCACCGCCCATTTTACTGCCAGGCATTCTTTCTCTACCACCGAGTACCTCTGTTCTCTCGGCAGTAACTTCCGACTAATATATAATATCGGGTGTTCTATATCATTTTTTTCCTGGGACAGAACCGCCCCCAGACCAGTGTGTGATGCATCGGTCTGAAGGATGAACTCTCGGCTGAAATCCGGGCTTACTAATGCTGGGGCCTGACTCAAATTAGTTTTAATAGATTCCAAGGCTGTCTGACACTCTGCACTCCACTTAATTTTATTTGGAGCGTTCTTTTTAGTGAGATCAGTGAGAGGGGCGGCTATAGTGGAAAAGTGTGGAATAAAGCGGCGGTAATAACCAGCCAATCCCAACAGTGATCTCACCTGGGTTTTCGTGGTAGGTACCGGTGAATCCAACAAAGCCTGGACTTTTGAAACCAACGGTTTCACTCTACCCTTACCCATTATGAAACCTAAATATTTTGTTTCTTCTTTTCCAATAGCGCACTTTGCCATGTTCGCTGTGAGCCCCGCCTTCCTCAGAGACTGTAGGACGGCTTTTAATCTACTCAAATGTTCTTTCCAGGAAGAACTGTATATGACTACATCATCGATATATGCAGCTGCATACTCTCGATGAGGTTGTAATACCCTGTCCATCAGTCTCTGGAAAGTTGCGGGAGCTCCATGAAGTCCGAACGGCATAGTACAAAATTGAAAAAGACCATCTGGGGTTGAGAATGCCGTTTTCTCACGAGAGGCTTTTGCTAATGGAATTTGCCAGTATCCTTTCGTCAGATCCAAAGTTGAAATAAACCGAGCTCGCCCCAGCCTGTCTAAGAGTTCATCTACCCGAGGCATGGGATATGCATCAAACTTAGAGATAGCATTCACCCTCCTAAAGTCTATACATAACCGTAGTGACCCATCTGGTTTGTCTATTGGTACAATTGGGCTACACCACTCACTTCGGGAAGGTTCAATTATCCCAAGTTTCAACATACACTCCACCTCCCTCCGGACAGAATCTCTCCGACTTTCTGGAATGCGATACGGTCTCTGTCTAACTCTCAGATTTGGCGGAGTGATAACCGCATGTTCAATCAAATGCGTTCTTCCGGGCACGTTAGAAAACACATCACCAAACATTTTGATTAAATTGCTTACCTCTTTGCGTTGATCAGGAGTTAATTGTTCCCCCATCGGAACCCCAGCTGCTGATACTGGCTCAATTGAGGGTCCATAGTCCTCTCCCTCCTGTTCGGGAGATATAAAATGGACCTCCCGTTCTTTCCACGGTTTGAGGAGATTAACATGATAAATTTGATTTTCCTTCCGACGCCCAGGCTGTCGAATCTCATAATTAACTTTTCCAATTGCTCGAATAACCTCAAAGGGACCCTGCCATTTAGCAAACAACTTAGATTCTGATGAAGGAAGCAACAACAACACTTTGTCTCCAGGTCGAAAGTTCCTAATTCTTGCATTTTTATTGTAGCTTTGCTGCTGCTTCTGCTGTGCCACTTTGAGATTGTCATATGCCAATCGACCGACTAATTCTAAGCGATCGCGTAGCTGTAATACATATTTCACTATATTTTTAGAGTCTTTTGACTGTTCTTCCCAGCCTTCTCTTATGAGATCCAAGATACCCCGCGGCTGCCGACCGTACAAGAGCTCAAACGGAGAGAACCCCGTTGAGGATTGTGGTACCTCACGAACTGCAAAGAGCAAGTAGGGAAGCAGTTTAGCCCAATTACGTTTCTCCTGATCTACAAAGCGGCACAACATACTTTTTAAAGTCTGATTAAATCGTTCAACAAGCCCATCCGTTTGAGGATGAAAAACTGAGGTTCGAATTGAACGGATTTTCAATAATTTGTATAATTGCTGAATACAGCCAGACATAAAATTAGTGCCCTGATCAGTGAGAATTTCTTTCGGGATTCCCACCCTAGAAAATATTTTAACCAATTCATTTGCTACTACTTCTGCACTCATAGAGTGTAAGGGAACAGCTTCTGGATATCGTGTTGTGTAGTCCACTACTAACAAAATATACTGATATCCTGACTCTGCTCCCTCCAGAGGGCCTACTAAATCTACACCAATCCTCTCAAACGGTACTCCAATAATTGGCAGTGAGACCAGAGGTGCGGGGCGAACTAACTTAGGGGCAGCTAATTGACATTCCGGACACTCAGATACATACTTCCGCACAAGACCATAAACCCCTGGCCAAAAAAACCGGGCCAGAATTCGTTCCTGAGTCTTTTCAGTTCCCAAATGACCTGAAAATGGAATGTCATGCGCCAATCTCATGACTTCTGACTGAAAAGGCCTAGGAACCAATAACTGTTTTACGAGCTGTCCCGTCCCGGGAGCCCGGGTTATTCTATATAATAAGTGCCCAGATACAGAAAAATGCGGAAATACCACTGGTTGTCCTTCCTGCATATCCTTCCCCTCAACATATCTAACCTGTTTCCAAGCATACTGTAATGTGGGATCATTTTGTTGTTCATAGCCCAGGTCAATATCTCGGTCCCAATGATTAGGTACGCTGAGAGGAGTGTCTTTTATTATGTGACCTTCCACATCAGTAACCTCGCAGCCCCGGTCACACTGAACACCTACTCCTTTACCCTGCCGTTTACAAGATTGGTTTACTTTTGAGTCAGACCCCTCCCCTTGTCGTCTCAGAGTTCCCTCATATTTTTCCACCCTGCGCTCTCTCTTTGTTTTTCTCAGGCGGATTTTAGGGTTAAACAGGTCGGATTGTAACGGGAAAATCTCGCCAATTGTTTTCTCCCGTTGCTTAGATTGTCCCCTGGTAGAAACTAAGACCATTTCCCGACCTAAAATACGATCAAAAAACGGCCAGTCTCTTCCCAGGAGAACAGGGTATGGTAAACATTGCGCTACAGCCACTTTAACGTAAGCTGAGTCACCATCAACAGTAAGTCTAACTTTAGTGGTGGGATAAACCCGAGTTTCTCCATGGATACATGAGATAGCCACTTTACCCTGTGGCTCCCAGGTTACCCCCTCCAAAAGAGCTTGTCGAATCAATGTTTGTGCACACCCAGAGTCCGCAAATGCATTAGTACTCTTATCCCCGACCTGTACTCTTAATTGATAAGGGCCCTCCCAACATTCCCCAGTGTTCTTACCTGTTACTGCCGACCAGGATCTTCTTGCCAGGTCTACCTCCATCATTGGACAATCCCTGGCTATATGTCCGGGCTCATTGCATCGATAACAGACTGGGGTAGAAGGCACCAACGGGGTTTGTTTGTCCTGTGAGTCGGTGACCGACAGGTTAGGGGGGTTTTCTCTCGCCCAAGATGGGGCTAACCTCGACCTCCATGGTCTGAAGGTCTGGTTACCTCCTCTGGGCTTCACTGATGGGTTGGTCCTGGTTAGTTTAGGCGCAGGAGTGGGGTCAGAGGCGGCGCCTTCCTTCGCATCCTCATAAGCCTCCGCCAGGATGATGGCCTTCTCGAGAGTGGTAGGTTGATTCCTTCTAACCCACTCCCGATTTCCTGGCGGTAGTATGGAGGTGAACTGCTCTATAGCGATCTTCTGCACCAGTTCTTGGGGTGTGTGTTCTTCCGGTTGCAGCCACCGGGTGCACTGATCCAGGAGATACTGTCCCGCAACCCGGGGCCGCACCCCCTTGGACAGCTGGTATTCCCGGAAACGGCGCCGGTATGTTTCTTCCGTGATCCCGAGGCGTGAGAGAATGGCTTCTTTTACTTTTATATAATCCGCGGCCTCCGGGGCCATCAAGGCTCTGTACGCTGCTTGCGCCTGTCCTGTCAAACAGGGTGCCAATTTCATGGCCCAGTGTTCCTTGGGCCACCCTGCTGCTTCTGCCACTCTCTCAAAGGTGACCAAGAACGCCTCAGGATCATCTTCCGGAGTCATCTTCTGTAGCTTTGGTTGTGAAGAAAACATCCGGGCAACCGCTGTTTCCGCCGCTGGTGTCGAGATTTTCTCTACCAGCTGACCAAAGAACTGGGCGAGCTGTTCCTGGCGCCGTGCTTCCCTCTCCTCTCGCTTCTCCTCCTGCTCCCTAAACATCGCCAAAACTGTAGCTGGATCCATCTCCCACAATGACACCACGTGTGAGGCGTGTGAGTAAAAATGGATTTTCCAGACAGTGATTTACGTGTAACAATTAAAATTTTATTTAATATTACACGAGAAAAAAAGAAAAAATAATAAAAAAGGATGTGAGGGAGGGAGTGCGGGAGTAATCAAAAACAAAGGAACGGGAGCCTCTTAGTCCTCGTCGCGTTCTGCTTTAATCCAAAAAAATAAAACAAAAGGAATAAAAACAGAAAAGAACCAGTTAGTAAAGCCCCCGTTCGTGACACAGTCCACAACAACCAAGTCCTCCTCCAGCCTTTTTTCCCCCGCCTCTATTCCTTAGGACCAACCCCGAACACAGTAGCACGTTCCCTTTAGTATGCAAACCCCGCCCCGGTAGTCAGTGGATCACCAATCCCAAACTGACAGGTATCCTTAATTTCACTTGACTCCAGTGGCTGGAATTTACATACTCGTACTTCCGCCCCTCACCAAGGTGCCGCCCCTTAAAAAGATGACTTTTGTCATGGTACAGGGTCATTTATGAAAAGCTGCAAGTTTAAAGTCCCTGAGACATGTTGAATACAGTATTTCCAGAACTGAGTAACTGGGATTAGAATCAGCAAGTTGATCAATCACACATGAGTCACCTGAAAGTGGCTGTACTGGAAACTTTCATACGAAAGAATCCAAAAAGAAACTATATTCTTATGGTGTGTCTCTAGTTTGCCAGTTTTACTTCTGGTTGTGAATGAGCAACAAGGGTATAAAGTTACACAGTGAATCAGTGTGCAACATCCCCAGGAAACATGGATGATTCTCTGCTCCATCATTGTATCAGCCGTGTATTTGAGATTCAGAAAAACACCACCCATCAAGCAGGGACCCCAGAGGCAGGGAGAGCAATATCACTGGATTATACATCAGATCTGGAAACAAACAGTACCACCCTGTCCCCATGACTAGATTGTAAAAGCACTTCTTATTACTGTATAAATCATCTTATATTATAGGACCAGTAATTCGCTTTATACTAGCCCCATGCTTTTGATGTTGAAAAGTTTATTATGTGACATTGCAAAGGATTTCCCATGCGTATGGTGCTTTTATCTTTCAATGCCCTGCTTTACCACACTGGGGAAAATATTTAAGGATCAGGGTATCAAAACAAGAGAGCTGGGGTTTGTACAAGCAGGCCCCTTGTTCAACACAAACTCGATCTATTGAACTGCACTGTACACAACTTATCCCCATGATGCCCTGGGCTCTCACACCTTGAATGTTGGGAGAAGCAGTTTTCTGAAGGGACAATTCTGTAATGAAACAGGCCATGACATACTCGATTTGTTTTTTAAAATGACAAACAGACAATCCGTGGGACGTCAAGGTGTAAACAAGGCCTCTGATATAAAATGGCCTCGCCAATACTGAGGAAGAATGCATTGTGCTTAAGAAGAAGGATCTTGCAGACAATAGGGCTAGCATGTACCGGAACAAAAAAAGTAAACCATTGACTTTGTGACCGCAAACCTAATTAGATCACAGATAACGTGCTAAATTGGGAGTTGCTGGTTATCAAGCAAGAAAAATGGAGCAGCAAGGGTAGCGATACACAGGCAGTTTGATCACTGAGCTTTTCAAAAAGAAAAAAGAGTGGGAAAAGAAGCGCTGGATTGTTATTGTTGTTGATGTCTGGAGGAATCAACACGGCAAATCATTTTAAAAAGCATTTTACACTCAAGAGAAGACAAAGGCGTTTACTAGATATCATGTTTAATTCGAATTTTTAAATCATCCCTATAGCTTTGGACTGAGAAGAAATGGGTTAATTGTTAAAGATGTTATTTCACTGTTTTTTCCAACCAGGAATACAAAATACAATACAGTTCAGAATAAGTTTGTCAAAGATTTACACAGTTTCCAAGGACATTTTAACCTCATTATGGAGGTTACTGTTAGTATTGATTTAAAGCTACTTTACCCTGTGTCTCAGCATTAAATCCCCTTAAACTATGTTCACAGAACACACTTCATACCAGGGCTTGAAGCATATTGTAAGGAAGACGGAGTGTACTTTTGGCTGCTTCTTCCTGCCTCTCAATCTCATCTCCTCTTCCGGGCCTTATTCACTGTAACTGACAAGTAATGGCTGAAAAATAGCATCCTACACAGCTGTGCCACAGCCCCAAAGAGAGTTCTAATTTGGAGGCAGCTTCTCAGGGACTGACTGAAGGGCTTGTTAGGACTAATGGCCCCCTTGGCTGTATGTGCCAAATGGTTTGATCTAATGTACCGTACCGTTTCATTAAAAGCACAGCAAAAAATAATCTTTTCCTGCTCACTGGGGGGGGGGGGGTAAAAACAATTGCAATGGGGAGTGAAGAACCTGCAGAAAAGGTGGGCATGAAGGAAAGGGGGAAATGCACATACAAATAACTGAAAAAACACAAAATCCCTGTTCCATAGAACAGCACTGTTAGCCAGCCTTGTTTAAAAAGAACACCTCACCCCACACTAAGGTTTTATATTCTGCAAGCCAAAGCTATAAAAAATTTTAAAATTAAAAAAAAAAATGAAAAAAAAAGGAAACTCAGCTGTTGTTGTGCCAATTACACAACCCCTGTACACTTCAGTTCTTTGTGTGAAAAGTAGTTCAGTTTAGCAGTTTACCAGACGGGCAAGATTTTAGTGAAGCTGGAGGAATCAGTATTATAGTTCTGTGACGGGCTTTTGATGTATTGCCCATTGACTAACTAACTGAAAGACCCTGTGGCACTCAGCTTGTAGGCATTAGTGAATGTGTGTTTTGGGCCTTCCTCTCAGACATAAATGTTTCAGTTCACAGAAACTGACTGGTTGACTGGGGCTGTTTCACATTGTTA